>NC_021167.2:11676151-11702261 GCF_000331145.2 Cicer arietinum | reverse complement strand
TTATCTTCGAACATGGGGCTTTCTGGCTTATGTCAGAATCCCCGATCCCAAGCGAATTAAACTCGCTAGTAGAGCCTATGAATGTGCATTCATTGGGTATGCAGTAAACAGCAAAGCGTACATGTATTATGACCTAAACGCGAAAGTGATCATAGAATCGAATGATGTTGACTTATATGAAAATAAATTCCCTTTCAAATCAAGAAATAGTGGGGGCATCGGACCTAGTCAAGTTCCTGTGACAACAAGCACTGAAAGCAACAAACAAGACGAAACAGAAACTCGAAGGAGTAAGAGAGTAAGAGTTGCTAAAGATTATGGACCAGAATACATGGCCTATAATTTAGAAGAGGATCCTGCGAACATTAAAGAAGCTCTGTCATCCTTAGATGCAGATCTATGGCAAGAAGCTATAAACGATGAAATGGATTCTCTAGAATCTAACAAGACCTAGCATTTGGTAGACTTGTCTTCTGGTTGCAAACCAATAGGTTGTAAATGGATCTTGAAAAAGAAACTGAAACCCGACAGATCTGTTGATAAATACAAGGTTCGCCTTGTAGCCAAAGGTTTTAGACAAAGAGAAAATATAGATTTTTTCGACACTTTCTCACCAGTCACTAGACTAACATCCATTAGGGTGCTTATATCACTTGCGGCTATTCATAACCTGGTGATACACCAGATGGATGTTAAAACAACCTTTTTAAATGGTGACCTGGAAGAAGAAATTTACATGGAACAACCTGAAGGTTTTGTAATTCATGGACAAGAAGACAAGGTCTGTAAGTTAGATAAGTCTCTGTATGGTCTTAAACAAGCTCCTAAGCAATGGCATGAAAAATTTGATAACTTGATTATGTCGAATGAGTTTAAAGTGAATGAAAGTGACAAATGTATTTACTACAAATATGAAAATGGCATTTGCACTATCTTATGTCTCTATGTAGACGACTTACTTATATTTGGTTCAAACATTCATGCTGTAAATAATGTGAAATCATTGTTGAGCAACAACTTTGATATGAAAGACCTCGTAGAAGCGAGTGTAATCCTCAGAATCAAGATTACTAGGTCAGAAAAGGGAATTTCTTTGGATCAATCTCACTATATTGAAAAGATCCTAAAGAAATATGATTACTTTGACTATAAACCTGTTTGCACACCATATGATCCAAGTATGAAACTTTTCAAGAACTTTGGTGAAGGTGTTAGACAAACTGAATATGTGAGCATCATTGGCAGCCTCAAGTATGCCACTGATTGTACTAGACCCGACATTGCCTATGTCGTGGGATTGCTGTGCAGGTTTACTAGTAGACCTAGTATGGAGCATTGGCACGCTATCGAAAGAGTCATGAGATACCTTAAAAGCACCATGAATCTTGGATTACATTATCAAAGATTTCCTGCCGTCCTTGAAGGATACAGTGATGCTGATTGGAACACTTTATCAGATGACTCCAAGGCAACCAGTGGCTATGTTTTCAGCATAGCCGGTGGTGCTGTATCATGGAAATCGAAGAAACAGACGATATTGGATCAGTCCAATATGGAGTCTGAAATGATAGCACTAGCTAATGCGAGTGAAGAAGCAAGCTGGTTGAGATGCTTGCTAGCAGAGATCCCTTTATGGGATAAGCCGTTACCAGCTGTGTTGATCCACTGCGATAGTACCGCGGCTATTGCAAAAATTGAGAATCGTTATTATAACGGTAAGAGACGACAAATACGTCGTAAGCACAACACAGTTAGAGAATTACTTTCTAAAGGAGCTGTTATTGTGGATCATGTACGCACTGATAAAAATTTAGCTGATCCTTTGACGAAAGGATTGACTAGAGAGAAAGTCCAAAATACATCTAAAAGGATGGGACTATTGCCTATAGATCAATGAGTCACTATGATGGTAACTCGACCTAAAAGATTGGAGATCCCAAGAATTAGGTTCGATGGGTAATAACAAGTCATAGTGATATGAGATGAACATGCTATGTTTTATATGAGAAGCCTGATTCCTGAAGCGATAAAAGGATGAGATAATAGAAACTCTTAATGAGATCTATACTCTATGTGGAGTGGGGTACTTAGCTACATGAGTACTCTTGATAGACTCACCTACGTGAATGTGGAAGTGGGGGCCGCTTCCTATGGAATTTCGAGGCAGAATTCCTAGAGCGTTCACTAAACTGGGATACACGTGCATGACCCTAAATGCACAGGCTTTTGACAATATACCTAATGAAAAGGTTGTGTGTGGGTTTGATGTCAGAGATAGAGTTCAAGACTACGAGTCACTCTTGTTGAATCTGAATCTTACTCGATGTGCAAAGGTTCAAGTCGAAAGACACATTTGTTTATGTACAATCTTATAGAAGCGTCTGACGCTATTCAAAAACCTATTTTTTAAATTCAAGTGGGGGATTGTTGGAAATGATGATGCCTTTAATTAAAAGTTCATTGGAAATAATGATGGCATTTATGAGAGCTAGTGTTGTTGTGAATTGAAAAAATTGAGAAGTCCCACATTGGAGGGATACCACACACTAGTAGGGTATATAAGGTGGAGGTAATGAACTTGAGATGGGCCACAAGGGGCACCCCAATTTTGTGAAGGAAGGAGAACGCAAGCAATATTGACCACCACACACGCGCGCGCGCCGCCGTCCGTCCGGCCCGGCCCGGCCCGACTTGGTTTGGCTTTGGCTTTGTGGTGTATTATTATTTTTGCCTGAAAATTAATTAATCATTTTTTAATTAACTGATTGCTTGCATTCTATCTCTAATTGAAACGTTAATTACGTAACTGCGTTGCACCTAGTCATATCTGATCCGGTCTTCCTCCCTGAATTCGTGCGTCTGATTTGCCCGGTCAAAACCCTAATCTTTGGTCTCACGTTTCCTTGCTGTCCGGTCAAAAGTCAGAGTCAAATTCCTGAGTTTGGGGCGCACGTTTTGGGGGCTTGGAGCGCATGTTTCTGACAGCATTACTTGGAGCGCACGTTCTGGTGATCCATGGATTTTTCAGATCCAATTGCGAATTTCCTCTATAAATAGAGGGTTCTCCCCAGTTGGAAAATCACACCAAAAGCTCTCCGTGTCTGAGGCTTTTCTCTCTTCTCTCCCTTCTTACTGCTTCATCTCTTTCTTCTCTTTCGAGTGGTCATTGTGCCATATTACGAGTGTCAGTCGTAAGACTGCCATATTGAGGGTGTAATTCTAGAACGGTTTTCTACAGTGCAGTAGGACTCCGATATAGAGTATCTGGGCTGTTTTATCTTGGGGACTTCGTGGTTGATAGTCTGCCTTGCACAATTTTGGGCAGTGCATCGAAACGTCTTAAAGAGAGCGACCTAGTCCGCAACTCAACCCAGTAATACTTTCGGTGGCATAAATTGTTTTCAAAGGTTTTCAAATTTCAAAAACAACAATTCCATGTTGAAGATGATGACGAGTTTTGATCTTGTATACCAAACGAGACCCAATTGCACGTTTTCCAGAAGGAAGAGGTACTAATTCCCAAGTATTGGTTTTGGGCAATGCAAATAGTTCTTCTGCCATAACTTGCTGCCAAAGAGGATCAAGAACAACCTCTTTATTGGAAGAGGGCTCAGACAAAGTTGATGAGAGGGGTAACGAGGAGGATCAACAATCGCAGGAGATGGTTGGACACCCGGGGGACAAGAGGGATGTCACCAAAGAAGAAGCAATAATCAAAGAGAAGAACCAACAAAGAGAGAAGCAACGAAAGAAGAAGCAGAAGCCAAAGAGATGATCATTAGCTATACCAAACAATCACAATAAAAAGAGAAACCAAACCAACAAGAAATCATATCAAATAGTAACAATCAAGAGAAGAACCAAACCAACAAAAAATCAAACCGAAAAAGGAACGATAAAAAAAAGGAGCAACAACCATATCAAAATCAACAGATAGGAACAACCAATGAAGTAACACCACAAAACTGAATCAAAACAAACCAAACCAAACCAAATAGAACCAAACAAAACTAAATCATATCAAACCAAACTAAACAAAGAGAGAATCAACCAAATAGATGAACCACATGAGAGAAGAGCAAACAAATAGAACAATCAATATGGAGAGAAGCAACGAAGCAAATCACTAGAGAGAGGAGCAATCAAACAGAAGAAGCAACAAAGAGAGCAACAACACAAAATAAAACAACCAAAGAGATAGAAGAGACGAACAATTAAATTACCAACCAAATCAGCAAAGAACCACAACAATTGAAAGCATGTGAACCAAACCAAAATCAACTCCTTAATACTGATCATAACAAACAAGCAATTTTTTTTTTTTTTTGAAGTTGTTCTGCAATATCAGATATTTGGGAAGCAATCTCAGATGAGTATACAGAATCAGAACTAGAGCCAATGGTAGAAGGAGCACAAGCAACAACATTGGACGATGCCCCCCTAAAATTCTTCTCATGTGCTCTCCCCAATTTTGGACAATGTGTTTTCCAATGTGCTTGAAGAGAATCATCCTTAGCACCAGCCATAACAAATAATGACAGGAAAATACAAAAAGCACAATAACTGAGACAAAATAAATTAGGGATAATCTGGTGTTGTGCGAGTCCGATTTCTCCCCCTACAGACGTCGCTTCGCTGATCCGACCATTGAAGACGAAGACCTGAATGTTGCGAACCTGCTGTCCAAAAATCGACCTGATCCAATGGTTAACGAATGCACAATCGATATTTTTGTGAGACTGATTTAACAAAATCGGGAACAGGGTTACTCTTCTCTTTTCTCTTTTGGTGGTTGCCTTTCCTATCAAAATAATTTCTCTGTTCTTTATAGTAGATCCCAAAATCAACCAAAGATCTTTGATACCATGTTAACAATGAAAAAAGAAAGAAGAGAGACAACCACTCTAGGGTTTCATAACATACAATGAACCAAACTTTTGTTAATAAGGTTACAATGAGTGTATATATAAAAGAACATAAATGTCTAAAATACCCTTACTACTAATATATAATAACATTATCTAACACATATAACTCAACTTTTTAGTTACTATTTTTTTTTTATTTCACATTTAGTCCCTATTTTAAAAAGTTTTTTTTTTTTATAAAAAAATGATATTTTTAATTTCTATAAAATCAAAATAGAAATTAAAATTAAATAAACAAAATTTAAAAATTAAATTTAAAAAATTATAATTTTATAGAGATTCAAAATATATTTAACCTATAAAAAAATTACACAATTGACTATGATTGACAATGAGGTGATAGTTTGAAATCATTTTACATCTTGTTACAAGGTTTACTATAGTATATATATTATGACTTTCACATATTAAGAAATCATTTATGTGAAAAAGCTATATATCATAATATCACATTCAATTATATAAAAGTTTTATTGACAAAAGACAATGTACTGAGAAAAAAAAGGATGCAAATATTGAAATCGAAATGCCTCCAAATATTAACCATATGGTCCAAGTCTCCAATATACAAATAAAGGAAAGAAAAAAAAAACTTATGTGTGCCAAATTTTCAAATATCATGTGATAATATTTACATGGGACCACATTAAATAATATACAAAATTTTCAGTGTATAAAACTTTGTTGTGAAAAGTGGTCACATTTATAGGCATGGCTTAATTAATAGAGGCATATTTCTTGAGTTCTTACTCAGCACCCTTCATGTACAACTTATACGTATATCAAATCAGACATATTGATTTAGAAATTTAGAAAGATTCTTATGATTAAGAGATTAATTTTTATTCTTAATATATTTTTACGAAAATTTTCATAATATTAATTACAATTATAAAAAATGTATTTAAATATCTATATATACTATTACTATTAAAGTAAAAAAAAATTGATTCTCCTGGAAAATTGGGGTTTGGGAGGTGGTCCATGTAGATTCTAGAGAAAATTATAATTTCATATAAAATTAATCTCTTTTGAAGAGGTTGGTACTTGCTGATTAATGTGAAGAGAATGAAAATACGTGAACACTAAAATATTTTAAAGAGTTTAATATATATGAGTTATTAAATTAATTTTAGACTGACATGCAATTAAATTTCTTTTTTTCTATGTCATATAAATAAAATAAGGTGAAATTGTGTGATTTAACATACTACATTATTGTTATTTGATGAAGTGTAAAATTATATCAACAGTACATATCACATTTTCTCTATTTTAAAAGTAAATAAGAAAATCAATTTAAAGAACAAACTTCAATGTATTGACAATTACAAAGAAAATAATTTGACTTGTAAAACAAGAAAGGGAAAATAAGAGCAACTCTTATTTTAAATCTTCAAAGTAATACTACTAGTATCTAATACTCTCATTCTTTTAAATTTTAAAAATATTCAAGAAAGGAAAATAACACTCAAATTTTAAAAATAATAAATTTGCTTTAAATTTAAACCATCCAATCTTTTGATCGGACAATCAGAAAAACACTAATTGTAGGATTGTATACAATTTTGGTTTCGTGCAATATAAATTGAAATTCCAACGACAGTGAGGGTTGTCTCATGGAGGTAAACCTTTATAGTTCTCTTCATCATTTTTAAGATTGAAAAAGTAATTTGATTGATATTTGTTCGATATCTGTTCTATGATTCCTTAACAAAATTATCTATCTTCTTAACTTCTGTTAATTGACAAACCTAAATTACTCACGTCCTTTATATTCTTTGATTTTTTATTTTATTTTAAAAAAACTCATTATTTAAGGGTACTTTATTAATTTTTTAATTATTATATGATACTACCTATAAGCCTCTCATGAGGTAGTTGTGCAATGAATATTACCAGCTAATCTTAGAAATTTCTTGTAATAACGTGTGTTATCTAAAGTGGGAGTTTTATTAATTTTTGTTAAGTTTATTTACGATTAATGATCCAAGTCACTTTTGCATTATGCAACACCACGCTAAGTCGCCAACACACCGTAAAACTAAGGTAAGTCTAAGACAAATTTAACGGACATCAATGCCTCCATCTAAAAGTCCAAATCTACTACATTGTGATAAAAGCTAGGGGATTCTAATTTCTACCACCATAGCTGTCAGCTATACATCTCACACCTATATTATTAGTAAAAATATTTATATAATTTTCTTTTTATATATGTCTTTAATTTTAGTTTTTATAATTTTTTTTTTGAATTTAGACTTTATAAAATAAAAACGATCGCTTTTGATTCTTAACGTCAAATCAACTTTATAAAAAAAGAGCGTCAGGACATGTGGCCCTATAAATGCGCACCAACACATCATCTTTTATGATATATTAAAAATTAAAATATTTTATATTATTAATTAATAAATTTATTAATTATTGTTATTTTATAAAAAAATATGGATAGAAATTAAAAGTGGGGTTTAAGGGTTTTTGGAAAACTCGTCTGCTTCTATGCCACGACGGTTTGCCATCTCTTTTTTTGTAACTTTTGATTTGACGTTAGAGACTAAAACCAATCATCTCTGATTTTATAGAGACTAAAATCAAATAAAAAAATTAACGAGAACTAAAATAAAAAAATGGTATATTTACAGAGACGAAAGACATATTTAAACTTTTTTTTTTTAATTTCAAAATAGATTTATTCTTATAAAAAATTCGAAACCTTGAAAAAGTAAATTTCTAAGCTCCAAATTTTTCAATATATCAAAATACTCGGTAAACAAAATTATATATTGGCTATTTTTGAGATGAAAATGTTTGATATATATATTTTTTTTAAATAAAATATTCAGTATTGTTTATAACACCAAATATTTTTATTTTTTTAAAGTCGGTCTTCACATATATGTACGAGTATTTTGAAAATTAGAAAAAAATGGTATGTTAATACTATATTGAATATTTTTATTTTGAAATATTCAGTACCTAAAATGAGATATCGAGTTTAGTTATTCGAAAAAGTCGAAATCCATTTATCAATTTTTTCTTTGTATATTTTAATTTGTATATTTTAATTTGTATTCTTTTTTATTTAGTGGCTAAGAGTAGATGTCGAGATGGTTCAATTATCCTTCTAGGGAAGAAATAGTTTGAGTGGTTCAACTCTTGGAATTCCCTCCTTCCTCTTGAAGATCCACGTGTTGCCTACAATTCTGGAGTTTGCTGGATGGCTTAGGTATGAGTTCCCAAGTGTTGTTCTTCTCCAGTGATTTCAGCTCCTCAGTCATAGCTAAAATCCAGTTGTCTTTGTCTTGAGACCTGACAACCTCATTGTAATTCCTGGGATCTTCTTGTATAATCTCTTCAGCAGCATGTAATGCATAACTGATCATGTATACATAGCCATATCTTTGAGCCGGTTTTGATGTTCTTCTTCCTCTATCCCTGATGAGGTTGTAATCATCTGATTCCTACTCTAGAAACATAGCATGATCTTTTGGATTTGCATTAATCTTGTCTTGCTGAGACTATTGTTGTTCTGAAGTCAAGAACGTTCTTGACTTTTGTTGATCTTTCTCCCTTTCTATGGATGAAGTCAAGAATGTTCTCCGTTTTTCTGCAACGTTCTCCATCTCAAGATCAAACCTCTTAGTTTTGTCTTGTTGAGTCTGCTGTTGTTCCAAGAACGTTCTATGTTTTTCTCCATCTTTCTCCACCTCAAGATCAAACCTCTCATCTTCAATTCTATGTAAGCCTTTTATTTGCAACATTATTTACAGACTTGTATAGCTCAACCTCATGAAACTTAACATCATTGCTGATGATACATTTCCTACTTTCAGGACACCATATCCTATAACCTTTTACACCACATGGATATCCAACAAAATACCCTTTCTTGGCTCGAGGGGCTAGCTTCCCTTCATTTACATGGTAGTATGCAACACATCTAAATACTTTTAGATGACTGTAGTTTACAGCATGCCCTATCCACATCTCTTGAGGGGTTTTGAGTTCAATTGCAGTAGAAGGACTCAAATTTATCAAATACCAAGCTGTATGAACAACTTCTCCCCAAAATTCTGCAGGCATCCATGCATTCGAAAAAATGCATCTCATTCTTTCAAGCAAGGTTCTATTCATCCTTTTCAGCTACTCCATTTTGTTGAGGTGTGCTTCTTACAGTCCTATGTATGTTCACACCATGAGCTTTGCAAAAACTAGTGAATTCCTCACTACAAAATTCAAGACCATTATTTGTGCTTAGAGTTTTAATCCTTTTGTCAGACCTATTTTCAACCATAGACTTCTAATCTTTAAAGGTTTCAAATGTTTCATCCTTACTTTTCAACAAGTAAATCCATACTTTTCTACTAAAATCATCAAGAAGTGTAATGAAATACTTGTTACCTCCATGTGTAGCAATCCTTGCAAATCCCTATAGATCACTGTGAACATATTCCAGAATTCCTTTTGAACAATGTTTCCCTGTAGAGAACTTGACCCTATGCATCTTTCCATATATGTAATGTTCACAAAATTCAAGATAACTAATCTTGTCTCCACTTAGCATGCCTTGTCTGTCTAGCACTTGCATCCCCTTTAGACTTACATGTCCCAATCTTTGATGCCACAGGCTGGCTTTGCTTGATGCTTGTAATGCCACTGATGCCATTCCAGTCACTGCTTGACCATTTAGAAGGTAGACTATATGATCCCTTGTTCCCTTCATGATTACCAATGATGCTTTTATGACTTTTAGAGTGCCTTTCTCTGCTTTGTATGAACAACCAACTTCTTCCAACATTCCTAGAGAAATTAAGTTCCTCTTCAGTTCTGGAACATGTCTTACCTTTGACAAAATATTCATGGTTCCATCTTCCAACTTCAGCTTGATTGAACCAATTCCAACTACCTTGTAGGCTGATTTGTTCCCCATAATAACCTTGCCTCCATCAGTTTCTTTGTAGTCAATAAACCAATCTTTGTTTGAGGTCATGTGAAATGAACATCTTGAGTCAAGCACCCAGTCATCATCCACGATTTCAGTTGAATTTACCATAAGAACTTTTGTGCTTTCATATCCTTCAAAAGCTATAGATGCATTTCCATAATCATCCTCACTATTTGATCCTTTCTTTCCTTTCCAATCTGGGCATTCTCTTGTAATGTCCCTCTTTCTTGCATATAAAACATCTCATTTTAGACTTATCCTTTTCTTTATTCTTGAACTCGTTCTTCTGTTTTTGATTCTTCTTCCCATCCTTAGCCTTGACAAACAATCCCTCACCACTGCTTTCTTCTTTCCCATCTGACTTCCTCTTCAATTCTTTGGAGATTAGTGCAACTTGTACTTCTTCTAATGACAAAGAATCTCTACCGTAAAGAAGTGTATCACACATATTTTCAAAAGAGCTTGGTAATGAATTTATCAACAATAGGGCTTGATCCTCATCATCCAATTTTACATCAATATTTTCAAGATCTAATAAAATCTTATTAAACTCATCTATATGATTTTCAATTGACCTCCTAGGTTGCATCTTGAAAGTATATAATTTTTGTTTTAAGTACAAACGATTCGCTAATGATTTTGTCATGTATAAAGATTCTAATTTGAGCCAAATACCTGTTGTAGAGGTCTCCTTTGATACTTCCCTCAAAACCTTGTCTCCAAGACTCAAGATTAAAGCATTATGAGCCTTGTCCATGATATCCTTCTTCTCCTTTTCTGGTAGTGTGGATGTCATGTCTTTCTCTCCTTCTAGTGCTCCTGCCAAACCTTGATGAACCAGCAACACTTTCATCTTGAGACGCCATAATCCAAAATCATTATTCCCATAAAAAATTTCAAGTATATACTTTGTTATGTCATCGTTCCTTTGAATCAAATACTCACATGCTCTTGATACCAGTTATTGTGAAAAACGGAGACTATTCTTGGTTTGGTCTAGAAAAACGCAGAATGGTTGAAACAGAAAACGGAGATTGATCAGATCAATGTCGATAACGTTCTCCGTTTTCTGACTGAAATGGAGAATGATCAGTTTTAAGCATAATTTAAAGCTTGTAATATTAAAATGGACACACACACTTGTTAACCCAATTCATAGATTAACTCTTATGTCTGGGGGACTAGATCTGACTTGAATTATCACTAGTTATGAGATGAAAATGTTTACAATGATAGAATTTTTCTATGCTGCAAGATTTTCTGAACTTAGTAAATCTGCAACTTGCTTTCTATTTCTCTCTATTTTTGTCAGCCTTCCTTTTGCTTATATACAGTTAGTTTATAGTTTTGTAGTAACAAACTAACTAACTAAAGTAGTTACAACTAACTAATTAACTGTCAAAAATAGTTTGACTTCTTAATTGAGTACCACTTTTTAACATTTATAGATACAACTTTCTTCCCAAAAAATAGAGGGATATATAGATGTTTTAAATCTATCTAACATTCTTTGTTGATACATAAATTATTTGGTCCTTTAATGAGGGGTAAGCAACACATAAAGAATTGAATTTTCCATGTATTGGGGTAATAGTCAGTTTTATTTAAGTGTTAGTTGTAGTTTACTAAGTAAGGTGTAATAGGAAATAGATTAATTACACTTTTAGTTTCGTAACTTATTTTATAGTTTTATTTTGGTCCTTTTAATTATGAGTTGTAGTGTGTCTTTAGTTAGGGAAATGGTGGTTGATAATGGAGTGAGGATAGACTTTACTTCACTCATTTTTGTTCTTTCTAGAAGCTCTACAATGTATTTATGTTGGGAGAGCAATAAGCCAATGGAGCTTGGAATAACTTTCACATCAAGGAAGTAGTGCAAAGGGCCTAGATCTTTGATGAAAAATGAATTTCTAAGCTTCGTTATTCACTCACTAATTTTGTAGTAGAGTTCTTTGTGATGTTGATATCATCGACATACACCAAAGCGTATAACACAAAACCTTTGTTTTAGAGTATGAAAAGAGATGAATTAAAATTTGAATTGACAAATCCATAGTCACAGTGAAACTTACACAATGTTTGGTACCAGGTGCAAGGTGCTTGCTTAGACCATATATTGACTTCTTGAGACCATTGACTTCAAATTTTAAATTAGCAAACTAATAGTCATAGAGAAACTTACGCAATGTATGTTACATGACTCACAATGCTTACTTTAGACCTTATATTAACTTCTTAAGATCATATTCAACCATTGATTCCTAATATTATCTATGATAAAAAATGCTAACATTAAGTCCACTAGTTCTGATCTATCTGATTTCTCATGTTGGTAACCCTCATCTAATGATAATTTTATTATGAAATCTATTTGTAAAGTGTGTAATTCTACTGAGTTGAATGATCAACATAACCCTTATTATGATAGGGTAATTAGAAGTAATAGGGGCAAATAGTTTTGATTCCTTTTTTTGAAGCTTACCCATGACACACTTTTAAATAACGAGGAAAGATTCTCAAGAGATACAATGACTAGTGATATTTGCCCTAGATGCCTTTAAAGTCCAGAATCAATCATGTATCTGTTACAAGATTGTAAGGTCATGAAAGTTTTTTGGACTAAGGTGTTTGATCCTGAGGAATATAGGCATGTGTATGTATAATTAATTTGATAATAACTTATCTTCTAACTTTATAGGTCAGAATAATAAACACTCAAAGATCTTTTTTAGGGTTACCTTATATAAAATATGGAAATACTCTTGATTTTTTTCTTCTTCAATAGAACAATCACAACACACATTTGAACTTACATTCTCCTAAGCTATTCGTCATAAGTCCAATTACTTAATTATAATTTAAATAATTTTTATTTATAATTCATTCGAGAAAAAATATAGCATTTAATGTCTTTTTCTTAAAGAAAAAAAAGATTATAAACTAAGTTTACACAGAATTCATTTTTCATTAATTACTTTTAGATTACAGTTACAAAATAGATTTGCCTAACAATATGGTAAGTGATCATTAAATCATTTACACTCAATGCATTACCATTAAACTATCAATCATGATTATATTAATGTGAATGATTATAATATCTTGATATAGTATAAAACATTTCACATCAACAACTTCTCTAAAAATTAATCTTAAATTATAACCTCTCTGAATTATGTCAAAAAAGAAAAAAAAATGAATATTTTTTTATGTCAAAAACTAAAAAAAAAGAGCTCATTTAATAATAACAATAGAGTTCAATTTTGAATCATAGTATAAAATATTAGTATTATTTTATACTAACAGACATCTATACTAATCAATTATTTTTTATCATTTGATACATGGTTGTGAATCCTGTGATAAATTTTTACATTGTAATAATAATAATAATAGTATTAAATTTCCTAACTGAATAATAGTATTAAATTTCCATCAAAAGGAAGAGAAGAATCCGTTTTCCTCTGCATTAATTGGAAAGTTGAAAAATCATCTCCAGTAGCGGAATCTAGTATCTGTACAATCCAAAACAATGCAAGCTACAAATTCTCGAAAATACCCTCACCATCTTCCTTAACTAATTCACTTTCCACCACTTCCCACGTCTTTTCATTTCAAGGTTCATACAGTCAGTTCACCTCAATTTGTCAACAACAAGATCCCCACCGCATATTCTTCTCCACTACATGCATTTTCGTCACCGGCTACCGGCACAGCCTTGCAACGCCACATTAATCAGTTTCCATAACTGCCCTCCCCGCCGAAACGTAATTTCCATTTTCAACGAACTCTAATAACCGAAACCCTCCGATTTCGATCGCTAGGGTTTCTCTTCCGTTTCAATGACTGATCGCGAGGATGAAGAATTGCAAATGGCGATTCAGATGAGTATGCAGCAATCACTACCGGAGCCGAATAGAAGCAAACCGTTTGACACTGGGGAAGTTGTTTCGGAAACGATTGAGGAGTCACCGGAAGCGAAAAACCGGCGGTTTCAGCGGGAGCTTATGGCTGCTGCTGCTGAGAAGCGGATGATGGCTGGAAGTGAAGGTGGAAGCAATGTTGTGAAGAGAGAGAAGGAAGATGTTGAAGAACTGGATGGTGGAAGTATGGTGAGGAAGGAGATATCATTGGAAGAAGTCAATGAGTTGTTTGTTGTGGTTTTTGGCTATGAAGTTTCGAAGGGGATTCTTGCACAGTGGTGCAATCAAGGAATAAGGTATTTTTCTATTGTTTATTTACTGTTGTTGTTGCTAGGGTAAGTAATTCATTTAATTATTTCTTTGTTTGAAACTTTTTCCATTTTGTTAATGCTTTACTTCTATCATGATTCTTCAATTATTAGCAATTTTTATTGTTGATGTTTCTAATTACGATATGAAATTTTTGTAGTTGATTGAAATTTTAGTCATTTAGAATTTTAAATTGTCAAGATTGTCTCACTACTTGAATTATTCAAAATCATTTCTGCTCCGGATATAGAACCCGGGTTGACCTAGCCAAGTACCGTGATCTAGGTCAGGGTGTTTACTGAATAGTGAATGAATGACTTAGGGTTTTGAGTTGAATGCTCCCTTATTTATTGACCTCGTGGGCCTTGGTCTCCACCTTTCCCGATAACCTCCCCCTAGCGGAGGGGGCACTATTTCCTTATTCTGCACATGTCCTTTATGTGTTGACCGAGTAAGAGGAACACCTGGGTCTCTGCCACACATCAAGGCTCACAGACCTTTTATCCTCTTAGCCTCGACTGGGGGGCTACTGCTTTGGTACTCTGAAAAGTCTCACATTGTTTGGGAATCGAGGCCAATGATAGTTTATAAACACCCACACTTCTCATCCCACCGAGGTGCCTTTTTACAAAGGACAAAACCGTGAGAGTTCACACAAGACCCAAAGCAGACAATACCTCTGAAACATGGTGCCTCACACTTGAGGTCGGAACAATTTCAATCATGTTATTTTCTCCTTTAGTGTCTCCCCTTTGAATAACTGAAGAGCTTTAATTATACACATGATTTGAATTAATAGTCTAGGTTGAGTGACAAACATTTCTAAAGATCCAAATCAGTGTTGTCGATGACGGAGAGGCCAAAATCCGCTATTTTTGGCTGCCATAGCTGCCATTTAAACCGCCATAGCCGCCATCATGTGCAAAATGGCCATGGCGGATTGTTGAAATCCCACCACCGCTTTCCTCTATGGCCGCTATTTGATAACACTGGTCCAAATAATGGTTGTCAAACTTGTGGACTTATCCGTAAAATTAAGTTTCCATGTTTAGGTAGCGAGATTTTGTTAACTCGGTTTTTAAACTTGTTTTTGAGTAGACTTGGGTAAACTAGATTCAACTTGTGACTTTACTCATAAGTTAGTGAGTTCGGTGGCGGGAAAGAAAAGCCCAAAATGACTAACTTTGAGCGCATTTCATTTGTTCATCGTCTGTGTTCTACGCTTCATGGAGTAAAGCATTAAAGCAGGAGTACCGCCATATTTTAGAAAATATGGTACTATTTTGTCTTAGGTTATTTGGGTATGTGTGGCCTTGTAGAAGCACTAATAAGGAGAGTAGATCAAATGGATGACAATTCAAATAAGATGGTGAATAGTCTAGTTGTTAGAGATAGAGGGAGACTAAGGATAGTTATAGGCTAAACCATTAGGAAGGATTTAGAATTAACAAGAAGAGCAGAATCTCTCAACTTTAAAGAATGATCTCTACTCCCCGAATAATTTGGTCTTTCGTTCCCACTCTCCTGTTTTGCTATTATCCATACTCACCCTCTATCCAAGTACTAATTTTGGAATAGCAGGGCAAACATCTTCGGTGTCCATCTTACGGGGCATGATGGTTGCTTCAGCTGGTTTTTCCCTTTCAGAGCTTGCATAGCCCATAGACCCTAGTTTTTGCCCCATCTTTCTTCCTATATTTTCGCCAAGGCAGGCGACTATAACCCACCCCACCCCTTCATTTTTATAGCCATTTGGTTATGAGTGATTAATTGAGCATATTAGATTTATTTTTGGCAAAAACTTCATGAGGTTACTTCCGCAATTTTAGGTCTATTCCCAGCCATGCCTGACTGTTGATGAAACTGGTTGGCAGGAACTGTTTCGTCCAATGATAGATAGTCAACTTTTCTTTCTTTATCATGTTTGCATTCACCATCTGAATGGCCCAGTGCATGAGAATCACACCATTGTGGTGTCTGTGAAAGTTCAGATATACACAGATTTACTTTTGTGATGTATAATTTATAATATTAGTTTTAGTCTCTGAATAACAACACTTTTAAAGTCTTCAAATATATCCTCACTACATCTGCATGCTCTGTTTTTGAACCTGTCACCCTTTTTATGGGTTTAGCATTATTTTTTCTTACACATCTAAATTCTAATAAGTTTTTTAACTTGCTTTTTACTGATGTCTCTATGAATTTTTTTCTACTATAGGTTTAGCTCTGATCCAGAAACATCCATTGGTCTAGTGCAGCATGAAAGTGGGCCATGTGGCGTTTTGGCAACTATACAAGTAATTGTCCCATATTTCACCTGTGGTTTTGAATTTTAACAATGATGTTTGTGACTCGACTTTTGTTTTAACAATTAATGCATCAATTTACTCATGTACCCTTTAATTTTAATGGTAATACTTGATTTCAGAGTTTTTTGTTGTTGTTTTTGGAGCATTTTGGAACCTTAACACTATACATTTTGATTTGATAGACCCATGTCGTTAGATTATTAGGTTAGAATTTACAGGTGAAGTAATTTCACTAAACCGAATCAATTTCATTCAACTAAAGCACCGATAAAAGCAGGGTGTGAGACTAAGTATGTTACTATCTCTTAGCAAATCTGAGATATTTAAATCCTTGAAGCAACCATGAGTAGAATGCCCCACTGATTAAAGAAACGTGACTATCCCAGTTCAAAATTTGTGGTGAAGATATGAACATTCCTATTTACTTTACATGCACCAAAGGACTGCCTAAACTGCATTCTGCCATATACTTTTAGTCTCCTTATTTTTTCCATGATCTTTATGTTGAAGAAACTTCTATGGCTCCATTGTAGAGTGATATAACTAAAAGTTCTTTCATAGGAAAATACAATGCAAAGTATGTGCAGGGGAGGACCCACGTGTAAGTGAGGGTGTGCACATGCACACCCTAAACTTTTAAAATTATACAAACTACCCTATATTTTTTGCATTTTGACCACCTTGAAATTTTTTGTTTGTAACTTGACCCAAGAGACTCTCACTCTCAGATTCATTTCTCACTTCCTTCTTCTCTCTACACTTCTCTCTTCCCTGCCAGACTCCCAATATCTCATCTCCAAGTCTCATCAAGTCATCCTCTGACAGTAGCCTCTCTGGCGCCACCACCGGTCCACCACAGATACTCACTCTCTCTCTCTTTCTCAATACCTCATTTCCCATTCTTATCTAGTCATCCTCTGACAGCAACCTCTCACAGGTCGACTACGGATTCTCTCTCTCTCTCTTTCCCCCTCCCTCCCTCCTCCCTTTTCTCTCTCATAGATAAATAGCTACGCAAGAACCTTTAGCCTAATCATTGAAGAGAATGATAAGGTTTAATTATTTTCATAAAGTGTTAACTTGAATACTAATCCAATCTCTAGTTACATGTGACAGTCTTGTTTTATTTGTTTAATATGTAGATGTCATCACTTTGATTTTCCATTTTTGAGCATATATAATTATAATTTATTCATCATATATATAGTGAAGGGGGATGCAAAGAAATGTATAACCAAATATATTCACATAAACCAAGTTGGATTTCTTTTATCTATATTAACATCTTTCTCCCTTCTATAACTCTTCTGGTTCTGAAGTATGTCTTGCACTGCCATATTTGACGTTTTCAGTAAACTGCAAGTTAATTTAGACAAGAATCAAAGTGAAGGAAAATTCAACTTGAATAAGGTATTAATTAAAAAAACTTAACAACTTTGCCACTCTCTTTTTACTTTTTGATTTGCTTAAAACTGGGGATTTTTGTTGATTTTTCGTGTCTAATGTTATCATCATTATGGGGGAAGCAATTAAATTGAATATCAGTAGTGTAATCTTAATGTCTATAAAAGGAGAGGCAATACTTTTTTATTTACAAGCTTAGTTTCAATCACATTAAACTCGCTTTTCTTCCATGGGTTGTTTGGCACTGGAATCTGTTAATAATTCGATGTTTGTTATCTAGAGTATAAATATAAATATTTTCTATCTGCTGTAAAATTGTATTTTATATTATTCCATGTTTGTATTGTAGCTAAAGTTAATTATTGGAATTAATATGCTAAATAGGTAACTAGTTTCAAGTAGATTTAGAACGTGAGAAGAAATCAACTCCTGATTATGCTCAGCGTCCTTTCTGACTCAAACACTTGATCACAAAATACAGAAAATATATCTTTCTAAATTCTGTTTTCAAGTGATATGTTTATTCAGTGTTCATATTTGTGTGCGAGCATTTATTGAGCTTAGTGCACTTGTTATTATGTTTTTTCTTTCAAATCAAATCAATCAAGGGTTTGTTGAGTGGTAAGCATATCGACCCATGAAGACTACAACACATGTTTGAATCCTAGTGAAAGTTTTGTAGTTGAGAGGTTGCAAAAACCAAAGGGTTAAGTCCCTTGTGGATTAGCCTATATCCAGCCTAAAAGGGGTCAATTCTTGTGGGAATACCCCAGGGTGCCACTGGAGGGCCAAAGCCCCTGGTTTTCTTTCTTTTATTTATTATATGCTGAAAAGCAATATAAACTCTCGAGACATGTTTGTTTCTTATGCATTTTCTTTAACTTTCCAGGCATTTGTGCTCAAATACATTCTTTTCTTCCTTGATGAGTTGAAAGACACAGTAAGCTTGCAACAGAACTGGGATCCGAGCACAAAGTTTAAAAGTCAAATAGTTTCATCAAATAATTTTTCTTCACTCACTGAAGATGTAAAAGTAAGGTGATTAACTTTTTCCGGAGCTGGGTAAATACATAATTAATGTTCTAGTTCTTGTAAGTTGTACGGAATCCTGTATTTGAAATCCTATCTTTCTTCCAGATCATGAACATATTGGTTGCTCATTGCTGTGCTTTTGATTGAACTAGATACCCTTTCTGTCTATATGATATATCACATTATATCTTACTTCCTTTAATATCATTTTGTTTGCCTTCTTAAATAATTTTCAATATGTATTTGGGTTCTTAGTTAATCCATTCTATTTTTCTAAAGGAGTAGTTATTAAATTTATAACTTGAAGTCGATTCATGACCTACTCTATTTATCAGTCTATTGGTATTTTCGTATATCAATTGACAATCTGTCTTTTGCTAAAGCACTAATCAGGAATGTGCCTATAATGTCTTTTGCTAAAGCACTAATCAGGAATCTGTCGTCTGCTAAAGCACTAATAAGTTGAATTTGACACTATTGTTTGTACAGATATGACACAATTATAGGATTGTTCTCTTTCCTTGTGTGTTCCTTTGTTCATTCCTAATGTGAGTATCATTGAAGCTCTTCAATCCTAAATAGTAGTAGCATGAATAATGTTTTGAAAATTCTAAGAAAAATAGTTTCAATGTAGAAACTACTAACCAAACAACCCTTATATTTAACTTAATGAGCACCTCATTAATTTTTCCAAATTATAATTATTGTACTGAAAATTCCTAAATTGTAAATCTCATTCACTTTAATCTTGAAGTATTGAAATGGTTAACAGCAGGTGCATAGCTCTGTTATCTCATTCACTTTAATCTTGTCCAAATAAGTTTTGTTTCCCTCTATTTCAATTTCATCTATTTACCACTATCATTAGCGATGGTTGTTGTTAAATATGAAGAAGAGTATTGAGAGACATGTTGAATAACCTGTGTGTTTCAACTACACAACGGAAGTTCTTTATATAGACTATGAGTATTAAACAAACATAATGACAGGAATACTAATAGACAGCAATACTAACGGACAGGAATACTTACAGCCTATCTAATTATTTACATTCTAATATATGCTTTGTGACACTTTGAGGTTGGCAGATATATTCTTTCATGGTTTATGCTATGCTTTCTTTGCAAGTTATTTTTGTTAACATTTTTGTGATTTTTTGGCAGTGCCCTTGTAAGAAGTATGGGAGAGATATTATATATGTGTGGAAGTAATGGAAGGGCTGTAATTGCAACTTTGAGCATTCTAGGGAATGATATTCAACATTCTGAAGAAATTTCAAAGGATGAGGTACTTGAATGTTCTACTGATATGATACAAGTGATTTTGGAACATGTTGGCAATAGATGGAATTGAGATTCCTATGTTGTTATTGCTGTCTTCTATGGTTATGTTTTAATATTTCTATTTACCTAAGTTGAGTTTTGTCTGATGAACAGGTTATTACAAAAGCTCTTGAAGGTCTTTCTATTGAATCAGCCTTGGATTTGCATAAAGTTCTTAGAGTTGAAACATACACATCGCAAGCAAGTGTATTAAAAAGGCTTGAAGCTTTGATGCCCTTATTCAATAGTCGTATTGGGGCATTGCTTTTCCTGATCTCTGCTTTACTTTCTCGGGGACTGGTATGCTTTACTGACTTTAGTTGCTTGTCTTAAGAGTCCATTATGTCTTTTAAAGTATGAGATGCTTGACATCGTTCATTGATGTTGCACCAAAATGGTGGCATTGTTAACTGTTTGATTCCATCAACCCTATGGCACACAAACACAACAATTCCTGTCCATCCCACATAATCGAGCCAGAGATTTCACGTGATCATATGTTCTAAAATGCAATCTTGACAACTTTAGTTTTCATTTCTTATACATATTATGGTTAAATTTGTACATTTTATAAATTTGAATGCAAATCAATGGGTAAAGACTACCCAAAAGTGATTTTGTTATGTGGGGTGGTAGTGTGTATTTCCCATAAAATCATTCACTAGGTTAAGATCATGTGATACACATTAGGTTAAATTCATGATAGGTGGCCTTTACTAGGGTGGCAAATGGATAATATTTTGTTTGGGTTATATAGTAGATGGATAAAACAATTTATTAATCCATTAATGCTCCATAAAATATTCAATCTATTTACCCAAACCCACAAACGCAATACGAGTGTTGGATACGATTTATATCCGACATGGTGATACATTGTTCCTTCAAAAACATTGGATACAATATGTTTATGATTTTTATAAAATATAAGAAATATCTTATTGTAATTCACAAAATATATATAGATAAGAAACAAATTACCAAAACACAAAGACTAAGGAACCATTGTCATGTTAGTTAATCCCTCTAGTTGTATGCTTTTTTAGCTAGTCGCCTTCTGAATGATCTAGATCCAAAATTTGTATTCTTTCAAGTATTAAGTCAATGTTGTGAGGCTGGATTTATTCAAAGATGTGTAAAGCCATGCAATCTAATTTTCAAGTCTTGTAAGTTATATGGTTTAAAGAAACTTTTGTTTTCTATTTCTTTGACTTTAAGAAAGAGATGAGTTGGTCACTTTCTATACTCCTTACTCCTTATATGTTAGGACATAGGATGCTGTGGCCAAATAAGCATCAATCTGAAAGGCAGTTGGTGACCCCATCTCTATACACAAGTCCGGCCGGTTGAATGCTTGTTTAGCTTATAAGCTTCAGAACAAAGCTTGACCCACAATTTATGTGTGTTTGTTTTGGCGTTTAACTCACCGCCACCGTACATAAAATAGTAACATTTTACTGTGAAAATTCATAAGCTGCAATAGCTTCAAAGTGAACGTGCGTTCATGTTTTACGTGCCGCCATAGCAAACATATGCTATGTCCATATCCTACCTATCTCATAAGTTTTGAGCTCATTTTATGAGGAAGGTTTGTTTTTCTCAAGGCTGTGTATATAGCAATGGAGTTCATGTATTCATGATTTTTACAAACTCTTGTGTTCTAGTTCTTTGAATGTAAGAAAAATACGGCCCTATCATTTCATAAGCTGGCAGTTTAAAACTACTTATATATGTTGGGGAATACAGTGGCCATTTCTCATTAGTGCAAAAGAGAAACTGTTATTTTGCTTTGGTGGTTGTTTTTTTAAAAATAGCTTATGTTAATGCATACATTCTTGCTTTTATCTAGGACTTGATTCAAGCAGATAGGGATGATCCCAGCCTACCTCTGGTAACTGCTCCTTTTGGGCATGCATCCCAGGTAATTAATACTTGGAGATAATTTGAATATGCCGCTACACTTTTAAATAGAACTCATTTCAAATTCTCTGCTAAACCTATTTGACATTTTCCTTTTTGCTGAATATTTCGTTACAGGAAGTAGTAAACTTACTTCTCTGTGGTCACGCTGTGTCTAATGTGTTTGATGGGAGGATGGATCTAGGTGGAGGAATGTTTTTGAAAGGTGTATCTCATAATGTGGAAGTTGGGTTTCTCACACTACTAGAATCCTTGAATTTCTGCAAAGTTGGTCAGTATTTGAAATGCCCAAAGTGGCCTATATGGGTTGTTGGCAGTGAATCCCATTACACAGTATTGTTTGCTCTCAACACCAGCGTTCAAAATGAAAATGAACTGGAAGAAAGGGAATCGCAGCTTCGAAAAGCTTTTGATGCTCAAGATAATAGTGGAGGTGGTGGTTTCATTAGTGTTGAAGGGTTCCACCAAGTTCTAAGAGAAACAAATGTCAAACTTCCACAAGAGAAGCTTGAGCACCTTTGCAGTACAGGCTATATTGTATGGAGTGAGTTCTGGCAAGTCATTTTGGATCTAGACAAAAGCTTGGGAGGTTTGAAAGATTCATCAGGACTTATGGGGAAGAAAGTCTTTGATCTTTATCACTTTAACGGGATTGCAAAATCAGATCGAAATGGTAGTCAAGTAAATTTTGGGGTTGACAGTCCACTACAAAGACCTAGACTCACAAAATTGCAAGTTTCGGTTCCCCCAAGGTGGACTCCAGAAGAATTTATGGCAGATGCGACCATTTCTTCTGCTTCTAGTCGAACCGAATCTTCTGATAAGGACACTGAAGTATCCAAACCCGAGCCTTCCCAGCATGCACCTTTGGTAGACTGTATAAGAACACGCTGGCCCCGTGCTACCTGCAGCTGGTTAGGGGATCCTCCTAGTATAGTCTGAGAGACTTAGCACTCAGTTTGGTTTAGCGGTGTATTTTTCAATTCTGCAGAAGAGAACCACGTTCATGTAACCATTTCATAGTTTCACGTTGATACTGTCTCGAGACACACGAAAATACTGCCTCGAAATACACGAAAACAGCACTCCAGCCGCAGATACAAACACTATTACATGAAGTCATTGTATGTGGTTTTTAATAGGGAAGAAGACATTGTTCAGCAATGCCAAAAGAAAAGAGGTAAATTTTGTGTTCTACTTTGTTGTACTTTATGGCCACATAATTGGGTTCAAGTATCCAAATTTTCTCCGGTATGTGCATATAGCCGTTTTATAATGTGTAATATACCTTCCAACATTCTCTTCGATTTTGTCATTTCATTCAAAAGCTTATACAAGGAAAAATATTGTCTTAAACTTGTTAAGCCGATGTATATTATTTATTTATTGTGCTGGGGTTTCTGATTAGCGAAAATTTATTTACATCTATAAAATTATAATATGATATTATCATCACCTCATTTTCTCTCACTTGCACTATCATATATGTTGGAAATAGAACTTACCAGAACTAACAAAAAATATATGATAATTTATTTGTTTATTTTTATTTACAAAGTTTTTAAATTATTTAAAACGTGTTTCAAATTTAATGTGGATGGTAGATTGATGTATTAAACGTTTTTTTTAATATTATTTACCAAGTTTTTAAATTATTTAAAATGTGTTTCTCTCTATTTGATGTGGATGGTTTAGAAGGATCAATGAATACGATGATTATTTAATTAAGAGTGACAAAAAGGGTTGAATTCAAAGAATCAATCTGTTCAATATTTTAAAAAACAAATTAGAGACGAACCAGCGTAATCATTTGAGTTGTAGTTTAATTTATTCAATCAATTGAACTAAAAAAAATAATATTAAATTTCATAAATAATTTATATTAATAACAAATCAGAATAATATTACAACATTAAATTACAAGAATGCAACTCTTCACATCTTCTAAATTCAAATGGCATTTTATATCATTTTCCTTTTTTAATTACACAATTATATTATCAAATTGTTATTGAATTTACAATATTATAAATGTGTGTTAGAAAATGTGTCGTTGCTCTTGTAATTTTGTAACATGTTAAAAAAAAATTTCAAAAATGTAATTATTAAGTAACAATGAATTTTGAATACAGCTACTAAAAGTAAAATAATAATTAATTTATTATAAATTAAATTTGTAACGAAGTAACTGATTTGTGAATATTCAACGGTCATTTATTCTAAAAAATTTGGTGGCATAAATTATGAGTTGTAGTTATTCGACTGTAATATTAATAGTGAAAAATATTTTTTAATAATATTTGTGTATCAATTATATTTATAATTACTGTAAATAAAAAAAAAAAGAAGAATGTCACTAGCTAGTATACCATTAGCCTATTCAAAGGTGTGATATCATCATAACAACAACAAAAAAGTATCAAAGCATGTTGGTGATTATTTGCATTCAATTAGTTATTAAGACAATAGCTAGGATCTGATGGTATTTGTGTTTATATATGTACTCTTTAAATATCTAAGACTCATATTTATTCCTCGCAGCTTAATTAAAGTAAATTAATTAAAAAAAGTGTCATTGTTACAACTGTGACTAAAAAATTATTCAACAATCTTTGAATTTAAATTATAAAATATTATAAATTAAAATATTTTACTAACTTAAATTTTCATGTATATGGTTTCACTTTATGTGTGTGTGGTTCTATTAGTTATAGAGTTTTGAATGATTATATTTTAATGATGTCATTATTAGATATAATTTATTGTATAAATCATAACATATGTTGTCACTTATGATAAAAATATTTTGCATTGTCATACATAATATTGAAATAAATAATTTAAAAAATAGTCAATAATACTTGACTTATTTATACATCTATTTATATATTTTATTTAGTAATATGGTTACCGTAAAATTGATATTATAATATGTGAATAACAAATAATTTTATTCATGTCTCAATAAATCTTAATATCAATTTGTAATTGTTTATTATGTCATCAAGATATATTAAAATTAACATTGTATACAATTACATTATTGACACTAAATTTAAAAAAATTTGACGATATAAAAAACAATTATAGATCAAATATTAAAATTTATAAATTTTTTAATCCAACAATTAATTTTAAAAAATACTTATCATATTTAATATTATTGAATGAAGATAAGTCTCATTATAACTTTTTTTGACATAATTTAATCACGCCTCTTCAACTAAGCTATACCGTTAATGGATGTCATTATAACATTAAAAACACCTTTACTATTATTTATTTTAAAACAAAACCACCTTCACTAGAGTGGATTACTTTATTATTATTGAGCTTTAATGAGACAAAAGTTTATGCCTTTGTGGACCTTGTTGAATTTCCCCCTTAATCCATGAACCAATTAAGTTGGTGACAAAAATAATAATGGAAGTACGTTTGGAATGCAAAACAATGAAATTTCAATTTATGATTGAAGTATGTGGTGGTGTTCGTGTGGGATGCACACTCCTTCCATTAATTAAATTACCTAATTTCTCCACTCTTATTTTTCTCTTATATCACACCACTTTGTGCTTTCCTTTTCACCAATCCACTTAATTATAACTTAGCTTTTGAGTCTTTTTTTATTTTTTTTTAATACTTACTTAGTCAAGTTAATTAGGTTGTGTTGGCCATTAATTAAACATAAGTTACAATTCTATATACGTGCATGAGTCAGATCCATAATATTGACCACTACTTAACGAAATTGGCAAAACCGTATTATATACTATTTTTGATTTTATATATAAAATAAAATTAGAACAATATAAATTAATATATTTGATTAATGGTGTTAAATATAAAAAATATTTAATTAACAAAAAATTATATATTTGATATAAAATTTGACAAAATATATTAATTTTTATTGATTTAGTTTTCTTTTATTAATAAAACCTAAGAAATACTTTGTATAAAATATCGTTTTTTCACATCAAATAAATTGAATTTATATATATATATATATATA
>NC_021167.2:11609569-11675780 GCF_000331145.2 Cicer arietinum | reverse complement strand
TATATATATATATAATTTAGAAAGAATATTTATTACTTCACAATATTGTTCTAATGGGATGGACTATCTAATAAGGTCGACCTCTCAAAAAATAGTTTTAGGGTGGATTTTTACTAGTTCTAGTAAAAATGAAAATAAGATATATTTTATTAAAATTCACTGAAAAATAGTGAGATCTATCTTTAAACCATGAAAATCATATATAATGTTTTATGAAAATTTATTTAAAATACTGAAGTCTATCTTTGAACTAGGACCGTATAAGACAAACCCTATTATAATGTAGTTTAAAAGTATATATTTATTTCAATCCAAAAATTCTATGGCTTCTAATTTACTATTTATTTACTTTAACTCCGTCGTTTTTAGAAAAATTAAGGATTTCGATAATTTAAAGTTTAATATAGAAATAAATAAAGTTTAATTCATGATTTTCTATTCAAAGTCCGAACTCGAGTTATTATTGAGAGTTTAACCTCATAATTATTATAAGTATTAGTATATTTTACATATATGAGACTGTCGTATATATTTTTTTAATGACAAAAAATATCTAGTCTTTTAACCTTTTGAAGTAAATCTTTTTTAAGTAAATCGTTTTACACTTATACTATTCTTTGTTAAAGTAAAATTATCTTTATTATTAACAAATTTGTACCACCAATCTCAACTATATATCTTTACTATATTAACTATTCACACTTATTAAATCCTCACGATAGGTCTCGTGTGCACATGTATTATGATTTAATTTATAGACACGGTTAGTATAAATTATAATTATTTAATATTTAAAAATATTTGATTTATACAGTAATTATGATTAAAGTAGTAGATATGAATGATTTTAATGTGATGATAGTCTAAAATATTTTATATTATAAATACATATAAATTAAATTTTATACATTAACCATAAAATACTAAATCAAACCTATACAATAAAAATTATGATGTCCAATTTAGTAAATCAAACGCAGTATTGAATTTAAGCGGAAATCACTCATTCATTTTGGATTGAATTTTAACTATTCTTGATCGATTACCCTTTTTTCTACTAAAAGTTTATATACTGTGTATTCCTTTCACGTGACATTAATACATTACTTTATTATTTTATTTTATTTTATCTATAAATGACTATAAATAACACAACATTGACACACAATTATAAAATTTTATATTATTTATTAGTTAAATTAAAACTTAAAAATACATTACTTTACTTTATTATTTTCTTAAATATTGTCGAAGCTGTTTGATCGTGAGTAGGGATGAGAAAAAAAATCAAAAATTGAATTGATTTATAGAACTGAACCAAACCAAACTATTTTTAAACTAAACCGATTCAAAAAAATTAAAAACTAAACTTTATTTTAAAATTATTTTTTTTAACTGAACTGATTTTAAAGAAAATAGGTGCCCTGTAACCAAATTTAGTTTTGAGGTGAGTCGCAATCAAACATAACTTAATTTAGATAGATAAATTTACAATAATTTAGATAAATTTACATAACTCAATTAGGGGTGGGCAAAACTAAACTTTATTTGTGAGTGTTAATATGATGACCAAGCCAAATTCCATGTTAGATAGATAAATTGGTAACTGTTTGAATTATTATTAGATTTGATATATAAATTTACGTGCGAAATTGCATTTGTGTTGTGATCACTAAAATTCCACGCGAATACAATAAATATAGTTTTTGTCACTACGCCAAAAATGATATTTAACAGCGCCCATTTTACAGCGCTTGCTAAACACAAGCGCTGTTGTAATTATATTTTAAAAATAACGGAACCTTTTACAGCGCTTTTGATGACAAGCACTGTAAAATAAGCGCGTAGAAGTTGCGCTTTTGTACGTTTTTGTTTTTTCTCTCTCTTCTCTTTCAATTTTATATTGAAAAGTTGATGATTTTGAGTATTTCTTTTGAATCGGAGTCACTCCTCTATATTTTACATTTTCTTTCATTTCAAATCTTATTTTATCATTTATATATGGTTTAGAATTCTTGGTTAGGTCCATGTTTTATTTTATTTTATTTGTGAATGATGTGTTGAGGGAACTTGGGATATAATTAGTGTATGAAAAGGAGTGTCATGTTATTTTGGTTTTGCGTATCAATGTAATCTTCTTGTATTATGTTGGAATATATTGGTAGGGCAATTTTACAAATTCCAATTGTAATTTAGTTAGTGAAATAACAAAGTAATACATTAACTTGAGGGGATATAAGAAAAAGTAAATCTCTAATATGGACTATGATATATTAGGATTTAAAAAATATTTAAAATTTCAACGATACAGTAAAATAAAATCACGGAAATTAATAAAATTATTTGTTGTACTAAATTTATTAATAATTGATATTAATTTTACAAATTTACACTTGAAGAAAGATATATTACTTAATATTCTTATTATACTAATATTATTGTTGATTGCAGAAAATTATTCAACTAATTAACAGTATATTAATAAATAAATAATTAATACTGATATTGTTAGATTGAATATTATATCTCTAGTTCGAATTCAAGATGTCATAGTTGTATGTGTTAATTTTTTGTGAAATTTATCATCTCATCTACGACAAACAAAAATTGAGATAAATTGAGAAATTATTAAAAGACACATGATATAGTATAAAAAAAATGTTTAATTGTAGTTTTGGTCCCTCTATTATTGTCAATTCACGGAATTGGTTCTCTATTTTAAAAGTCGACAGTTTTGGTCCATCCCTCAGATCTTTTAACTAAAAAATGATTTTTTTTCATATTTTTAAGGATGTAACATATAATTCTATGATATATAATCATCTAGATGTATTAACTATTCATATGTCATTAATTAAATTAAAAATAAGAAAAATTTCAAAAGTTGAAATCTAAGTTTTCATCGCATTTTGTTTCAATTTAATTTTATGGATATTAATAATTCTACATCATCATATCATATGTCACGTTATTTAAAGAATCATTTTTTAGTTAAAAAAATAGAAGAATAAACTAAATATGACGATTTTTAAAATAAAGAAATTAATTTCGTGAATCAATAAAAGTAGACGACTAAAACTGCAATTAAAAAAAAAAAAAAAAACTATCACCGCAATTCAGTTTTACAAATCGTTTGCTTACATCAAAAGAACATTGATATTATGAAGAAACACACCCATTAATTAAACGTTTAAGTCAGAATCACATGAATTTTGCAATGTTTCAAAATGGACACGAAATTCTCTTTGCAAACAAGATACCTTAATATAATAATACACTTTTGTCCTTCTATTTTGCATTTTTCATGTAAAGAAAGCCATTTGCATATGAGATATCAATACACTTTGTCCTTGTGTGAGTCATGCCATTTTCATGACACATTTCTTCAACCTTAGACATGTGTATAACCGCCTTAATATCATATTTAAATTGCATTATACTTCATATATAACATCAAAAATATTATAAAACTCGGTATTGTTAACTATTCATATGATTTTACCAAAACCTTAATTTGAATCATATACTATTGGTTTGTGAAGCTTTTTATCTGATCAACAGTTTCTACATATGTGAATTGGAGCTTTATAAAAAAAAAAGGTGATTTTTCTTTTTGAATAAAAGTAGTGATTTTGAATTTAATAGAAAAAAATTGTGCAACTTGATTCATGATCTTTGATTTTAATGAAGTGGGGTGTCATTGGTCTCAACATATCTTAGGAAAACAGTAATTGTGTTTTCTTTTCCAACTTTCATATGCTTTTAATTCTGAAAATTGACACCACTTCTTCTCATTTCCATTACTTTCTCCAATCCTAAAGGTGTTGCTTTGTAATTTTTTCTTTTCTTTCAATTCATAATTTTCATGCCCCAAATCTTGATTAGAGTATATTAGTGCTGAATTTGCATGTATTAATTATAAACAAATTAAACAATGCTAACAAGGTTTTTTAAAAAAAATCACAATTTTTAAACCTTTATTTTAGCCTCTTCTATATACTTCATCATGTCCACAAGTTTTCAATAATTTTTAAAATACATTTTTAATTCTCTCAAAGTTTTTTTTTTTAAAAAAAAAACTTTTTTACAATTTTGATTGGACTTCCCTTTAATCACACTCTCCTTTTTTTCCATACAATCTTTAACAAGTAAGGCAAAATTTACATTATACTTTACAAAATTCCAATCCAATCAAATTTCTTTATAAACTCTTTGGTGAAATATAATATCCTTTTTTATGTTACTTAGTGGTGTTGCCCCACTTTTTCATCCATAAATACCCTTTTGGTAGAGTGTGTCTTCCACACTTTCTCCACATACCCTTTTCTCAAATTTCATCATAACAATCAAAAAATGGAATCTTTGAACCAACAAGGCAAATTTGTTGTTCCAATGATTCCAAATGAACAAGACCTTGAGCAACAAGCAACAACAACATTAGAAGTTGAAACAAAGGATTTTGATTACTCAAAAAGATCACAATGGTTAAGAGCAGCTGTTTTAGGAGCCAATGATGGTTTGGTTTCAACAGCTTCACTAATGATGGGAGTTGGAGCTGTTAAACATGACATCAAAGCTATGATCTTGACAGGTTTTGCTGGATTGGTTGCAGGGGCTTGTAGTATGGCAATTGGTGAGTTTGTGTCTGTTTATTCGCAATTGGATATCGAAGTTGCTCAGATGAAAAGGGAGAAGGAACGTTGCAGAGGAATTATTGAACATGTTATTGTTGACAAGAATGAGAATTTGCCTAATCCATTACAAGCTGCTGCAGCATCAGCTTTAGCTTTTTCTGTTGGTGCAATGGTGCCATTACTTGCTGCATTTTTTATAAGTGATTATAAGGTTAGGATTGGAGTTGTTGTTGTTGCTGTTAGTTTTGCTTTGCTTGTTTTTGGTTGGTTAGGTGCTGTTTTGGGTAAAGCTCCAATTTTTAGGTCTTCTTTAAGGGTTTTGGTTGGTGGTTGGGTGGCTATGTCCATTACTTTTGGGTTAACTAAGTTGATTGGTTCAAGTGGACTTTAGGTTTTTTTTGTGTGTAAAGTTTGTATTGCAAGTATATGTAATGTTGTTTATGATTTTCGACTAGAATAGTTTGAAAATTTATTAAATTTCGCTAAATAATGTCTAATAGAAGCACAAGTTTACGGTCATGTCATTTGCAGGGATTAGGTAGTGGTTTGATTGATGCACGTTTAATTAAATTAAGAGAAAATGATCTGATTGACTGTATGTCTGATTATATTAAGAGAAAATAAATGTGTCTTTCAAAATTGAATATGTCAAATCGACATAAATCAAGTTATGTTACAATTGTAAATGTAATTTTTCAATACCAATCTGCAGAATCCGTAGTTGAATTAATGTCAAACATAGTAAAGGTTATTTCATTGTAACCCTTTGTAATATGCAAATGATTTTTTAGCTTATTTATAGTTTAAAAGAAGATTTTTTTTAAGAGTATGATACTGTATAACAATTGGTTTTGTATCTTCATCCTTTTTTCAATCATCTCTGTTTTTTTTTTACTAAGATTCTCTAGCTCCTAAATGGTATTATTAGATTAAAGACATGAAAAAATTTCATTAATTATAATAGTCTTTATAATTATCATATTGACATATTAATAACATTTAATTAATTTTTTAAAATATTATTATTAATGTCAAAATGTTAGTATGATGTACGGTAAAAGTTATATTTGATATATTATTTGTTTATGGTTACCACGTGTCAACCAACAAAGTTGGCCGACATTTTATTCTAATTCTTTAGAGCTTACTTTTAGTTTTATTATAAATAAATTTATTTTAATGATGATGTTAATACTATGTTATGCTACTATGTTATACTACTATGTTATACTATTGTTATTATGCTACATTGAACTAGAAATTACGACAAAATTTAGAATATGATGTGCCATTCTAATTTTTGTTTTTTTTGTTATATAGAGATAATGGAATCTCACATTTAAGAACAAACTAGTGTACTAGCTCGTGTAAGGGTAAATGTTTAGTTATATAAGTAAAAGATAAAATAAAAAATATTTAAAATAAAATTGGAGATCAATTTTTGCAAACACAAAATATCTCATGATCTTTACATTCACAGTAGTGACAGCACCATCAAGCCACTGATCACACTTTGAAATGAGAACTAAACAAGTTAACACCAACAAAAAAATCAAAATAAGAAATTTATAATAGTTATACAAAAGTAAATTTACGGTATTAGTCCCCTAATTTTTATTCATTTACAAATTAATTTTTTATTTTAAAAGACGATAGTTAAAGTCTTCTCTATGATTTTTTAACTAAAAAACAAGACGTGATATATTTTAAATAACATGATATATAGAATGATTAACATCTATAAAATCAAAATAAATTATTGTAAAAATTTAACTTTCAACGTCATAAATATTTCATATTTATAATTTAACTAATGACATATGAATAATAAACATATCTAGATGGTTCTATATCATGGAATTGCATCTTGCATCACTTAAAATATGTCAAATTGTTATTTTTTAGTTAAAAATTATAAAAAAAAATGATCAAAATTATAATTTTTAAAATAGAAAACTAATCATGTGAATTGATAAAAAAATAGAAGACAAAAATAAATTAAATTATTTCAAAAGACAATTTGCAGTTGGGGAAAAGGATGAATTGATGTCCTTACAATTGAATTGAATTAGCTAAGTTAATAATGGCATATTCGTAAATTTATGTTAATGCAAACAATATAATATATATATTAAAAAAATTATTACGACTAACTCTTCCAAAATATATTATTAACTAAACTCAAAATAAATTATAACTTTAGCTAAGTTATTTTTATATTAGAATTAGAAGATTTTATAGGGATAAATATAAAAATAATAAATTTATAAAAAATACTTTTTTATTTTTATGTGGAGGCAACATACAATGGTTATGTCACCCACGTTTCTGGAGAGCTTAGCTAAGCTACTATAGATAGAACTTAATATTTGTTAGGCTAATGGTTACATTTTCTTCTCTTTTTGGTTTTGCCCCATTTTGCAACAAGGAAGAAGATGATGGGTCTTAATTTGATCCATCACCCCATATCAACAAGAAAGGTGATATCTACCTTATTAGACCCATCTTATTAGACCCACCTTATTAGACCCATCTTATTAGACCAACCTTATTAGACCCATCACCCCATATCTACCTTATTAGACCCATCTTATTTTTCTTGATATAGTAAAAGGTGAATGTTCATAAAACCTTATAAATGTACTATTTTTTAGGTTTGTACTAACTTCTAATTTTTGGTACTACCGAATCGAAGCTTCCAGCAATTAACTTCCAATAATATATTTAGAAACAGAAAAGTAAACATAAACATTCACCATAAAAACACATGATATGTTCTTTATTTATTGTCCATATCAAAATGAACAAAGACAATTTCTCTACAAATGTTTAAATCTTTTTATTTTCTTTAATTAAATAATAATTAATAAACAATTTTGGTTGACAACAAAATCGATCAACCAACATATATGAGCCCAAATGCTCTTGTTGTTAGAGCTTTTGATAAAAGTCGTAGAACAGTTAGACATTTAATTTTATCGGTTGAAAAATGTTCTTAAAAGTAATAAAAATAAAAGTAACAAAAATTGACAAAATTTTCTTTAATATGTCTATGTATACATTACTATAATATCTAATATCTATTAAAATTGACAAAATTAAAAGTTTTGGTATATTACATATCATTCAACTATTGATAATTTAATTTTAATAGTATCAAAACATATTAACTTTGCAAATCATTCGTTCTTTTATGTCTAATTAAAATCAGCTTTCTTCTTTTATATTACTATTTATATTTTATTTATATTGTTCCTTTGTTATAAATATATATTTTCTGACATACCATATAATTGTGTTGTAAAAAAATAAATATTTTAGTGGCTTCCATTTGAATCAAGAACTATAAGCTCTATAAATATTTGTAATTTATACAATAATTAGTGAGTTATCGTTTATTTATATTTGACTCTTGAATCCAAGTTTTGGTTTAAAGAATTTTTAAGGATTTTATCTAATTTTTCCTTTAATAAAATAAAACTGGTGACGACTATTTTTTTTCCACTATGTTGAAAATCCAAAAGGACGACCTAAAGTTTGGGTACAAACTGATTAAACAAGACTCAGTAGGTTAAAAACTCGAAATAACAGTCTAGGAAAAAATTAGGGTACAAAAATGAATAAAAAAGACTTGCTAGGTAAAAAAAAAACTTGAAAGACAACCTATGCAAAAGTAGCGTACCAAAATAAATAAAAATCCGCTAGGTTGAAAATCTAAAAAGATGACCTATGCAAAAATTAGGACACAAAATTGAATGAAGACTTGCTCAGTCGAAAACTCGAAATAGCGACTCAGGCAAGAATTATTGTATAAAATTGAATAAAGATCCACTAAGTCGAAAACCGGAAAGGGTGATCTAGGCAAGAGTCAGGGTAAAAAAAACCATTCGGTTAAAAATTCAAAATGATGACTTGGGCAAAAGTTAGGGACCAAAAAAAAAAAAGAAAAAAAAACATGGTAGGTTGAAAATCCGAAATGATAACTAAGCAAGTCTTAGGGCCACATAGAAAATATAGAATTAAAGGAGCTCAATAGCTAGAAAACTTGAAGAAGAAAAAAATTGAAGAAAGAACATGGCTAAAAATAAAGATTAGAGTTAAAGCAGAGTTTATACTTCAAGCAAATCTGAAAATAGATTGGGGAAAACAAATCATCTAAAGTGGATTAAAACATGGTTGCAATTGTGGCATGAGTGATTAGCACACTCCTTTGATGAAATACTACTAAAAAATCAGGCCATTCACCGATGAGGTCACCTTAACTTCATTTATTTATATGATTCTTTCTTTTTTCTTACTAAATATCATTGCTTAAAACTTTCTTCACAATTTGTTGTGTTATAAATCTTTTTGTCAAAATATATTTTTATGATAACCATATGCAGAGACACAAAATATGTGAATATCAAGAAGGAAAATCTAGAATGGTGTTTTTAGACGTAAAACAAGGGCAACTAAAGATCAAGTTGAAGTCGTAACAAGAAAGTTCTTCAAAGATCAAGAAGACAAGCACCACTATTTATTCAAAGTGTTGCACATTTTTCATCAATGAATCTAAGGATCATTTTCGTAAGGAGGTAAACAAAATGAAAAACTAGAAGAAAAACAAGAACGGTGAAAATGAAGGAAAATATTCATTCATCAAATCCATTCATCAAATTTCATATTTTTAATAATGTATAAACTTAAAATTGAGATGAGTAATTTGCACCCTCTAATTTAAAGTCAAGATGACTAACATGCACCTTTGTTTTCCTTTTGAAGTCAACATTTCTAACCCACACCTTTTGTTTTTCCTTTGAAGCCGAAAATTCCAACTTGCACCTTCTATTTTTTCTTTGAAGTTGGGATTTCTGGCATGTACTCTTTATTATTCCTTTGAAGTTGGAATTTCCAACCCGCATTCCTTAATTTTCCTTTGAAGCCGAGATTTTGAACCTGTACCCTTTTTTTTTTCTTTGAAGCCAAGATTTTATACCTGCACCATTTATTTTTTCTTTGAAGCCGGGATTTCCGACCTGCACCCTTTATTTTTCCTTTGAAGTCGCGATTTTTGACCCGCATACCTTGATGTCCTAAGCCGAGAAAGTGATTCGAGTCTTAAGACGAGAAAGAATCCCACCTCAAGCCAGGAAAATGACTCTCATCTTAAGCTGAGAAAACGATATGCACCTTATTTGTCCTAATTCAAGGAAATAACTTGCATCCTAAGCTGGAAAACAACTAGAATTTTAAGTCGAGAAAGCAACCAACACCCATTGCGTCTTAAGCTGAGAAAACAACTAACAACTTAAGTCGGAAAAACGACCATTACTCTTTGCATCCTAAGATAAAAATATGAATTGTATTTTTAAGTTGGGAAAATAACTCACACCTAAGTTAGAAAAACGACTCACATTTTAAGCCGAGAAAACGATCCATACCATTTGCATCCTAGGTCGAGAAACGACCTGCATCTTAAGCCCCAAAAATGACTCACACACTTCTCTGCCAACGCTATCATTTTCATACAAGATTATAGATGTCGTCTTTACTTGTCTTTTACTCTAATTCTCTTGTTAAATATAATTAAAGAAAGACAAATGTTGACACCTAATTTTGTCTGATAATTTAAAGAATGTTCTTAAAAGTAATAAAAATAAAAATAAATGTAAAAAATACAATATGTTACACATTATATTTTAGTTTAAGAAATAATTTAAAATTGTTATTTTTTATTTAAAATAAAAAACAAAAAATTAGAAATAAATAATAAAAAAATATATATTTACTAGAGGGAACATTTTGTTCTTCAATTGTATGATATGAAAAACTTTAATAAGGTAATAAATCTCTAAAAACAAATATAAGTGGGGTTTTTCTTACAAAAGAAGATTAGTTGAGGAGAGAAAAAAATTAACTTGAAATGAATAATAAGAGCCTAAAACTAAAAAGATCCCCATCTGTTGATATTCGACAGAGTTTCCAATATTTTGTTTTTGAAATATTTGGAATATCAAAAAATGAGTTGTCATTTTGTTTTCATCTTAAATATTTTGTATTAAATATTTGAAATATATAATACATATTTTGTTTTTTAAAAATAAATACTAATTGTATATATTTTAAAACATTTTCATTTTTTTACAAGAATTAAACTTGTATTTTTCAAAAATGAATTAATCTTGTATTTCATCTTATATTTTTTTATAAAAAAAAGTTAATAATACTTCATCATAACTTATAAGATTCCTAAATGAATAGAAAGACAAAAACAAATGATCCAAGAAATTATTACAAGTTCCGTAAGAGAAAAGAAACTACTGCAAGTTAACAAAAATAAATAAATAAATAAATAAACGTGACTAAAAGTTAACAAATAGTATAATTTTGGTCAATAAAACCGAAAATGGATCTTTAACTAATACAAAGTCCATTTGAATATTTGACCCGAGCCCAAAGTCAGTAGCCCTACCTTCCTATCTTTACTTTCAGCTACCCCCTGCTTGCTGTAACATACCCTCCTCCATGTTACATCTTCCTCCCTTCATCTATTGTGTCATTGACAATAGCTTCTTCTACGCCATCAAGATGCATCGCAAACAAATGAGAAAACACGGTCTAATCGCTTGAACCATCGGTTTTGTCGGTTTTTATTGGTTTTGTAGCAGTTTATCGGTTTATTTTTCAGTTTTGTGCTTGTGCGATTTTTAGTCTTTATTGGACCGAACACAAGTCTGATTCCTGGTTCAATTGGCTGATCCGATTTTAATTACTTTGGTAGTAGAGCCTAATCTACCCCTACAACCTAAATTCTCTCCAATCAAACAAAAATTAAGGAAAATTAAGCATGGCGTGTCATTAAAGATTAGATAAAGTAAAAAAGCAATTCGATGTTGGGATCCTAGCCATGGCGAACTTCCCTCAATAGCTAGCCAACGTTGTTCGAGTGCCAAAAAAAGAGTGGTAAAGTTCGAATGCATTTTGACTATAGGGATCTTAATAAAGCGTGTCTCAAAGATGACTATATCATATTGATGTTTTGGTTGATAATACAACTTGCAAGTCACTCTTTTCTTAGATGGATTATTTCTCATTGTACAATCACATCAACATGACAATTGAGGATATAGAACAAACAACTTTCATCATTTATTGGGAAACCTTTTGTTACAAAGTGATGCATTTTGGTCTAAAGAATGTCAAGACAGTTAGAACCAAGATTGGTTTGATAAACAATTTTCTGTAACTCTAGTTTTGACGATAACAAACTAGAAGAGAACAATTTATTTCTTGATGTGTGTTAAGTGCACAAATTCTCTGGTGACTTCTTACAATTTATGTGTTTGAAAATGAAGAGTCGTATGATAGAGTTAAACATATGGAAAGTTTGTTAGTAAATGTTATGACATTGATACAAAATCGATTTTCTAGAGAAGATGTGAATGACATAATTCAAGATGCGCAACAAGTATATAATTTTTTTTTTATTGATCTTCATATGTAACATACAAGTTGATTTGTAGGTTCAATACTTATCTTATTCATATTTAATTTCTTTTATTTTCGTGATAGATTCCTGATGCTTCTAGTGCTCCTAATCATTTGAATTCCCCTAGTTTGGACAACAATGAAGATAATGAAAATGATATTTAATTTTTCTTTTAATTAATTCTCACTAAAATTATTATTTTCTTTATTTTTTACATTTGAATAGTGTTTTTTTAATTATTTTTTTTTTGCTCATAGGTGAAGAATAAAAGTTATTTTGTTGATGAGAATGAAGTTTTGGCAATTAAATGGACGTGATTTCTTTAAATGTTTTGAAATTTTTATATAGGAATTTATTATGTTTGTAAGACAATCTTTTGTATGATTAATAAATACTCTAAAGTACTTTCATTTAGAAATGGTTTAGCCATTTTCAATTTGATATATGTTTGTAAGATTTTATGTTAATTTTGAATATATGATATTGAACTTTTATTTTATTTTGATGTATATATATATATATAATTGTGTATTTACATTGTAATTTGATTGATTTTGCACAGTAAAATTACTATATAACAACTTATTTGTCCAACAACAAAAAATTGTTGTCAAAATTTATACCCATGGAATACAAGTGTCACTAAAATGTGTAGTGACGGAGACAAAATTGTAGGTGCATAATTTATAAAGTTATACAAGTTTCTATATGCACGGTACAAAAGTCATATGTAAACTCTTAGCTTTGTCCAACAAACAAATGTTCATCACTATAGGTTATAGTGATGATAAAAATCGTAGGTATATGTTGACTATAGACAACATATAAAAATGTCGTCAATGTATGTTTTTCGCCTTATATCTACGGATTTCATACATTTACCCACAAGTTTTTGTTGTCATTATAAGTCAAGTTTCTGGTAGCGAGTGAGAGAGAAAATGAAAATAGTTGTGTTAAGAAGAAAATTTGGAAGAAAAAGTAAAGAACACATTAAAAGAAAATAATGTATGAAATATCATCTGAATAGAGAGTTATTAGATTTGGTGTAGATTAGTCAAAATGTTCTCACACACTTATATTGATAAAGGACTTGATTTGTAACATCATCTCAATGAGAGTTAGAATCCTAGAAATAAGCTTTGTGTAAAACTAGACACAAACTAGAATTGATGTAAATCAAGCTAATAGTGGCAACAACCCTTTCACCGTTAAGAGGTACTTGAAAAGGTACAACAGCTCTCATGAACCTCAATGGTAGGATGCCAGAAAATTGAAGAAGGTTCTAACGACAATAGTCTTGAGAAACTATAGATAAATACTCAAAGTCTGAAGAGATAGAGTAAAAAATATTTGAATGCTATTTAGGGAAATAGTTGATTAAGTACTTGATTGTATTGATGCAAAATCTCTTTGTAAGGGGAGAACTAGATGTAGCAACAAGTTGTTGTGAACTGTTATTAAAATATATGTGTAACTTTTATCTTCTTTTATTTCCTGCATCGTAGTTCTTTATGATTCAACCTTGTTAGGTTGAAATTGAGAGAGGAGACATATGCAAAAATAAGGGCACATGAAAATAGAATACCCGCCAGATTGGAAACTTCAATAGGGTGACCTATGAAAAAGTTAAGGTACACAAAAATAAAATAATCGTCAGGTCAAAAACCTGATAGGCAGACCTAGAAAAAATTAGGTTATACAAAAATAAATATATGTTAGGTTGGAAATCCAATAGTGAGACATGTGAAAAACTTAGGGTGCACAAAATAAAATATTCGCTAGAACGGAAACTCAAAAAGACAATCAAAACAAAAATTAAAGAGAATGTAAAAATAAAATACATACTAGATTGAAAACTCGAAAAAGCGACCTCTATAAAAATTAGGGTATGCAAAATAAATAGAATATGTTAGGTCGAAAACTCGAAAGAGTGACCTATGCAAAAACTAGAGTATAAAAATGAATAAACAAAGCCTAATAGATCGAAATCCTGAAAAAGGTGACATAGACACAAATTAAGGTCCACAACAACAACAAAAAAAGACTCGTTAGATTGGAAATCTATAAGGAGTCATTACATTCACTCATAAAAATGTTGGCGGGAGAGCTCGTATCGGTAGAAAATATCTAAAACAACTTCATGACAAATGTTAAAGTTAAAACAAAATATCGTTAGGTTGAAAATCCATAAGGAGTCGTTAAAGTCACTCCTAAAAATGTTGGTTGGAGTGCTTGTATTGGTGAGTAAATATCTAAACAACTTCATAACAAAGGTTAAAGTTAAAATAAAATATATTTTTCAGAAAAAGTAACAGTAAAAAATATCAACTAAAATAAATAAATAACAATATTAAATAAATATATCAAATAAACGTATCGTAATATCAAATACGCCTAAAGACTAAGAGGACTTAAAGACAATTTTAGTAGAGAACTCCATGAAAGCTCTTGTCTCAACTAACTAATTTTTCTTCCAATTATATCTTATATTTATACTACTTTATTTACATTTTCTCCTTTCTCTATTACCTATTCAAAGAGAATGGAAAAAAATGAGACTCGAAAAAGCATACAAACAAACACATTGTACATTTGTCTGCAATATGTTGGTCTATATATAAAAGTGATACAAAGTTTTGTCGTGGTTTTTTCCTTTCAATTTTATTTTTTATTCAGTTTAATAACTAAAATTTTGAAAATATTTGAACCTATAAATAAAATAATACCAAATTTTAATGTAAATATTTTCTTCTAATTTTACCGTTTGCTTAAATTATTTTCTATATAATTTTATTTTTTGTTACCAATTAACTAACTATTTTAAAAAAAAAAATAATCAACATAAATTTTTTAAATTCTTATTATTTTTATAAACAAAAGAGAACACACGATGCATACTAGTTACCCATGTTTTAGAATTTTTATTTTACTTTTTTTCTCTCGTTATTTTCAAAGTTTGATTTCAAAATAATATTACCTATTATTTTGACAAAAATATCTCTAACTATTTATTGCAAAAAAATATATAAAATGTATAAATAAACAATTAAGACTTTTAAATGACAAAGACAACTAATTTTATTAAAAATAATGAAATTTATTAACTTTCCTCTTGTATGTAAACAACCTTAAAATACTAATAAACAATATAAAATAATAATAATAATAATAATAATAATAATAATAATAATAATAATATTTTTTTCTTAAATTATAGTTCAATTTATAATATATCGATATTATTAAGTTAAATATTATATTTTTAATTTTTAATTCAAAATTTATAATTGTGTGGTAATATTTACAATTTCATCTATATATAAAAAAATTAATAATAATAATTTTTTTTTGAAAATTAATTTATACTACTTAGCCACTGAAATTGTTGACCATTGCCGTCACTAACATCTAATCGCGGCACTAATAATACTCTTTAGAAATAATTTCTTCATCTTTAAGTAAACAGTCAGGTTCCATGAATAAGATTCAGTACATTCAATCTTAATCAAACAGTTCACAATTTAACTTTGGATTTGAAATCTTAAAACAAACTTAAAATCTAAACCGTTAATCTCAATTAACGGTCCAGACATACTAAGTGTAACTGCAGTGAAGCAAGTGCCGAGTGCAGCGAATCTAGTTCCCAAGTTTCTTTGTCCAACACTTGGCTTTCACTAACTCACACAACCACATGAACAACAACACAACACAATTTGTGCTCTCACTTTTTCAACTACAACCACTACCACTTCTAAAAAAAAATAAAAAATAAACACTCTTTTATAACAACACAAACCAAAAAAAAAAAATCATAAACCCAAATATTCCAAAAATAAACTTCAAGTGTTTTTTTACTCTTTTTGATGGACCCTAATAAGTTCATCGGAAAGCCACCAACGATAATTGACCTAGAACGTATGCCGGAGCGTGGGTCCCACCACCGGAGATCTCACTCCGACACTTCCTTCCGTTTCGCCGCCACCTTCGACGACATTCTCCTCTTCGACCCTTCCGACTTCGACATCTCCAATCTCCCTCTTCCGTCTCCCGTCTCCGGCGCCGTTCCGATGAGCGTCGATTCCGATGAGTCCAACGGGAAGTCAACGTCGGCGCGTCAGTCTGTCGGACACCTCCGGAGTTTGTCTGTTGACTCTGACTTTTTTGATGGATTAGGGTTCTCCGGCGCCGGTGAGGAGAAAATTGGGGAGAGGAAGGTGAACCGTCATAGGCATAGTAATTCGATGGATGGGTCTTCGACGACGTCGTTTGATGGTGACTCGGGTATGGTGATCATTGACGGTGTGAAGAAATCCATGCCACCTGAGAAACTTGCTGAACTTGCTCTTATTGATCCTAAGAGAGCTAAAAGGTTTACTATCATCATCACAAACAATTTCACTTTTTTATCTCTAGCATCAATACCTCTAATCGAAGACGTGTATCTGTCTTCGACAACTGTCGGTACCTGACACTGACACATTGATTATATTTAATGATTTTATTAGTTAGTGTTAGTATCATGTTTATTTAATTTTTTTTGTTATATTATTTGAAGTTAATTTTTGAAAGAAATTTAATTTAATTAACCTTAATAACTACAACATTTCTTCTCCTTGTTTTAAGGGTTTGGTTTTTTCTTTAAAAAAAAAAATATTGTGTAATTTAGTTGTAAGAGTATTTGTGTTTATTATTGGTTCTATGTTCAAATGGAATTTCTGGTCAAAGATTAAAAACAATTGTGTTTGTGTGAATCTCTTCTTGACATAGATTTGATTTGGTTTTTTGTGTGTTTTATTTTGTAATGGATAGTTGTGAAAGCAATTAGATTTAAATTTGTAAGCTACATTTTCCCTCCTTCTTGTAAGAGTTTTTTTCTTCACAAAAATATCATTTTTGAGTTAAATTGTATTTATGTTTGTTGTTGGACTCATGTTTCAAATGGTTAATCCTGCACATACAGAAGTTCTAGTCAAATACTTAAAAATATTGTGTTTTTGAGTGTGATCTTATCATAAATTTGATTTTTTATTTTGTATTTGATGGTTTTAAATAAATTGTTTCTGACTTTCTGTTGATAATAAATTAATAATATGCTTTCTAATTTTATGGTGCATCATAATTTTTTTTAATAAAATAGACGAAGGAGGTGTTTGGATTATGTTGAATTTGGTTTGGTGCTTAAATTGCTGTTTGTCTTTACAGGATTCTTGCTAATAGGCAATCTGCTGCTCGATCGAAGGAGAGGAAAACTCGGTATACAAGTGAACTGGAGAGGAAGGTGCAGACACTTCAAACTGAAGCAACTAACCTATCTGCGCAACTTACCATCCTTCAGGTTTGTTATTTCCTTTTCATTTTGCAGTTCTGAATTGTAGCTTTTAGATGAATATACATGAATTTGTTTGGTAAGTTGTTCTTGTCAGAGTTTGGTGGAACCCTCCATCTTTACCTATAATGTAGATTTATTTTCTGTCTGATTGTGATTTTTGTGGTCACAACTGTTTATGGAACCCACATAGTACCAAGGACTTTTTCTTTGAAGAAAAAAGTGATTTGTTGATTGTAAGTGTTTTAGTTTCATAAAATGAAAAGAAGGACTAAGGGTCTGTTTGTTACATATTTTCAAAAAAGTGATATTGACATTCCATAATTCAGGGCCCAGGGCCCATTTGTTATAGATTATCTGTTCGAGACTGTTGAAAAATGCAAAAGTTGGTTTTGTTTTTGTTTACTATAATGAAAATCATTTTTTAAAAAATAACTGAGTTATCAAAAATGATTTTTCTGATAATCTACTCAAAACAGATTCTCTTTTGAAGCAGTTTGTAGAATACTTTCCGATTATGATTTTTTTTCAATAGCTGTAACAAACAAATGTAAACTCCTGAAAGTGTTTTTTTTTTTTTTATTTTTTTTTTAATTTAAAAAAGTGATAATTTCTTTAAAAAAACTGTAACAAACAAGCTCCAGATGATACGAATACATATATATGTATGTATGTGTGTAGGTAGATATATGAAATTTTACCCTTGCATTTTTCTCTTATTATTTAAGTCTTATATCTATATATGATAAGGACAAAATAACCAGAGTTTTGAAATTTAAACAACTAAAATAATTAGCCATTGCTTATAGATTTCAATTTGATTGTTACTGCATTATCCCATGAGCATCATTAAACATCTTCTCTACCAATAATATCATTCTGAACAAGTCTTCAACTTATGGTGTAAGTTTTTTCCAAAACTATATTACATTGTTGAACTTGAAGTCTGTTATTGAATGGCGGCGCCATGGCAGAAAACGGTGACAGGATTTCAACAATCCGCCATGGCCATTTTACACATGATAAGGGTTTATATGGCGGCCAAAAAAGTGGATGTTGGCCTATCCGCTATGGACCGCCATCTTCCAACGACAACACTGGTTGAAGTAGGTTGGTGCAGGGTGCCTAGTTTTGAAAAATAACATAAAATTTATGTACTAACTAACGGTAGTGGAAGCTACCGGATGCATATCTTTGCAGAGATATGTGACATGATTGCTAAATAAATTAATCATAGTATCTTGTTGTTAGGATTTGTGTGCATCTGGCTTTACAGTGTACATATGCAAGATTTTACTGGTGCATACTTCAAAACATAATTAGTGCCTTTTCATGTGATTGTTATAAATGAATGGTTGGTCCCCACCACTCCAACTCATCAAATATCCTCCTCTGATCTAAAACATTTTTTGGCTGAACTAAGTTAAACCGTTCTGACTATGTCGCACGCACGCCTCTAGTGTTTTTAGTTAAATTCTCTGTAGCACCAACTTTTGATCGGAGGCATGTCTTGGTATTTGATATGTGTCGGTGTTTGACACCGACACATTGATTACATTTAATTAAATTATTTTTTCAAATTATTACTGGTGTCAATGTGTCAGTTTCAGTGTCGTGTCTGGTGTCCGTATTAGTATATATGTTTCGTAGGTTAAATTCAATTTGTGTACACTTGACATAATGTGCAAAAGAATAAAAAGAAAGTAAACTTAACAATAAGTCATATCATGCAGAGAGACACTACTGATTTGTCTGCTCAGAATAAGGAGCTCAAAATGAAGTTAGAGGCTTTTGAACAACAAGCACAACTTAGAGAAGGTATGCATCATTTCATATTTATTGATGCCTCAAAAAGTCAATTTGTGTTTCCTCCTCATTCCACCTATTTTTCTCTGTAATAAATATCTAAAGAGTATTATTAATAAAACAATAATTAACTCTGCATTGAACTTTGAAAACAACAAATAAACAGAAACAAAGTTCTTTCCGCTTAAATATGAACTTGGCTACACTTTGCGATTGCAGATCTCAACGAGGCATTGAAAAAAGAACTGCAACGCCTTCGGGCGCAAAAGAGTCAATTGACTGCTGTCACTAGTAATCCTTCTTATGGCGGCATCTTCTCACAATTCGCTACCCAATTAACCATGCAACAGACAAGTAATCCTCATCCCCAACAAGCACAACCCGGCATGCCGCCTTCTCGTTCCGATCAACCTTTCAATTTGCACGGCCGCCCTAACTTCATGGACTTCAATCACCAGAAGTAGCTCATATATACCATCAAAGTAAATGATTTGGTTACACAATATATCATTTATCACACAAAAGTAACATGTTGTATATATATATATATGTATGTATATGTATATGTATATGCATATGCATGTATTACATATGAGGCTTGTGAAGGGTATCATTGTCCTTAGTCCTATGTTGTTATTTTTATGATCTATTATATACTTTCTGCAGTTCTAGGTTAGAAACACAGCCTTTGAAATGTATGCGTTACAGTTCTTTGGTGGAAACACATTTAACATAAAGATGTAGAAGTTCTAGTTGATATTGATAATAGATTGTGGTTATGGAACCACATAACATGTTGTAAATGTTTGAAGTTGAAGCTTCTTCATTGTCCAATGATAATATATATTTTTTTTCAATAGTTATTATTATCCTGAAGGTCGAGTCGAATCTTGATAAGATTGGTTTTACGATTTTTCGTGGAAAATATTGGGCTCATTTGTTATTGATTTAAATATCATTTTAAGTATTTTATTTATTTGTTATATATTTTTTTTAATAATAAAATTTTAAATATGATTAAAATGAAAATTATTTTTAGAAGTTTTTTATAAATTATTTGTAATACCATTTTTTAAAAATGTGATTTTTATAATATTAAAATTTTTAATAATAAAAATTTAAGTTATTGAATATGAAGATGATTTTTTTTAGTCGATAATAAATGAATTCGAAATAATTTTTATTAATTTTAAGTAAATTTGTAAAATTATTTAAAAAAATATAAATTAGAAATTAATTTTTAAAAATCTAAAACAAACAGATCCATTAATTATTTAAAAAATTGTAATATATAAAATTCCTTGGTTAGAGGCATCTACAGACATTGCATTTATTTTTTTAAAATTGAGTGCAGTATATCTTTTATTTTTGCACAAGTACTGGTCTTGTTGTATAAAGAATAAAAATGTCTAATAGTCTTGCATTTGACAGCATAATTCTATGTAAGAATTGAGCAGCACAATAATTTATTATATCTATAAAGATGCATATATTTCTCCAAAGCATAGTTCAAATGGTTGAACTCAGACTTCTGATGAAATTTGAGAAGAAAGTCAGAATTCTGACTATTAATATAACATATTACCAACTAATATTTATTTATTAAATACACTAATGAATTATCTTTTTCTTAATTTTAATTAAATTTTAAAATCAAATTAACTATTATTGCAGTATAGTTTACAGTACTCTTCTCGACATACGAATTATTATTATTATTATTATTATTATTATTATTATTATTATTATTATTATTATTATTATTATTATTATTATTATTATTATTATTATTAATGGATTGCTAGATTTGTTGAGAGTTCATGTTGTGTTAACAAAGAGACAACAAATTACCTAAATCTTCTAATGTGATTTTTTTTTTTTTTTTTATCAAATTGAAAGCTCATAACCTAAGTTTTAAAATGTGAATTCTTATTGCTAGATTTGTTGAGAGTTCATGTTGTGTTAACAAAGAGACAACAAATTACCTAAATCTTCTAATGTGATTTTTTTTTTTTTTTTATCAAATTGAAAGCTCATAACCTAAGTTTTAAAATGTGAATTCTTTATTAGATAGATTTGATATTTTTAGAGATTGCAAAATAAATTTATTTAAAGATTTGAGTTATTAATTTGATAAATATTTGAATTTTATTGAAAATAATAATTAATTTTGTAAATTTTGTTTGAATATAATAATAAATTTTATTTTAAAAAAATTAAATTATTAACATTTTAAGATATAAAAAATTAAATTTTTATTTAAAATTAAGTAAATGATCAATTCACAATTAAGTTAAAGAAACAATTATTTTAAATTTTTTTTAGAAAATATTTCTTTTTAAATTGGTATGCATTGGAATAAAGAAAGTGGCCACCCTCGGACGGCAAAGAGGACCTCTGTTTCAAAAATGTCATGAAATATACTTTCACTAAAAATAAATTTGTGTGAGCAACATGTCGTGACACAAGTGATATATATTCAAAGTCTTTATAGTATTTAATAAAAAATTGAATGATATAAATATTTATATATATATATATATATATTAAAAAGGGTTCATTTATTGAATAGATTTTTATTTTATAGTGTAATTAGATTCTCCTTTTATTTCAGATTTTTATGCAACCACAAAATTGAGACGAAATTAATGATTTTTAAAATTTGAACCGTCTAATGCATGCAGTAACATTCATGCAATCCAAATTCATTTTTGGAGATACCTTATATTTTAAGATAAAAAATTGGTAGAGTAAAAAAAACTTTGGTTAGCTAATTAACAAGGTCATGACACTAACAAGAACAAATAATTTCTTACATTATACCAAAGAATTATTTTGTATTTACTGCCTCAAACTGATCGCTACACATGTCCATTTCGTTACTTTCACAAAATCAAACCATAACATTGGCCTGCAGCTTAATGAATTATAAATATAAATCTTTGGTTATGACCAAAGTCTTAATTTTAAAACATATGTCTTAAGCACAAAGGGCCCAAAAATTATAAAAAGAAGAGTTTATTTAATCAACACTATACTATAGTGCTATTAATTTAGTAGTTAGGAAATAATGGAGATAATGAATATGTTACTCTCTTTGATAATTTCCTTGGTAGTGTTATCAATTTTGTTGTTAATGTATAAGACTCGTTCTCCTAAAGAAATGGAAGGTATCCCTGGTAATCTAGGTTGGCCTATTGTGGGTGAGAGTTTCTCATTCCTCTCTGATTTTTCAAGTCCTTCTGGAATCTTTAGTTTCATGAGCAAGAGACAAAAGAGGTATTAACACAAATATCAATACTTACAACTTTATATTAAACCTTATTATATGACATTCGGATTATTTGTTATAGAACAGTCATATTATTTATGTTGTAGTTAACTTTAACCGTCGATTTAACATCAGATGTATGTATCACACAGTGACAGTCAGTTTCACGCTAGGTGCTAAATAGTTTCAAAGATTTTCTTTTTTGAATATAATTTTTTTTTTAATTTTAATTTTTTTTTTAATTTTTGTGGTAGATATGGAAAGGTTTTCAAGAGCTTTGTGTTAGGGAGGTTCAGTGTGTTCATGACTGGGAGAGAAGCAAGTAAGATATTGTTAACTGGAAAAGATGGGATTGTGAGTTTGAATTTGTTTTATACTGGACAACAAGTTCTAGGCCCAACAAGCTTGTTGCAAACCACTGGAGAAGCCCACAAAAGGCTTAGAAGATTAATTGCTGAACCTTTGTCATTGGATGGTCTTAAAAAATATTTCCATTTTATCAATACTCAAGCAATTGTAACATTAGATCAATGGCAAGGAAACAAAGTTCTTGTTCTTGAAGAGGCTTCCACAGTTGAGTCCCACCTATTTTATTTATTTTATTTTTAAACATCAATTTTATTTATTTATTTGTTAAGTAAGTTATTTGAACATTTCAGTTTACACTTAAAGTCATTGGACACATGATCATGAGCTTAGAGCCTACTGGAGAAGATCAAGAAAAGTTCAGATCAAATTTCAAGATCATTTCTTCCTCATTTGCCTCATTGCCTTTTAAACTTCCTGGAACAGCTTTTCATCGCGGTATCAAGGTAACAAAGTACTTCAAATCGACTAAAAATTCGTAGTAATACGAAATATTCATTTGCATTTTTTTGTTTATATATGAAAATTCATGTCTACGAAGTATCGGTTCAGTGGTAAGAATATAACATTGTAATTTCAATGGTAGAAGTTCAAATCTTCTAAAAAATAATTGTATAAGGAATGTTAGTTTCAGTGTAATCAGTAGGTCATACAATTTTCTTAACTCTGAAGCAAAGTAATTTAAATAGACTAAGTATTCGTCCTAATCCAATCTCATTAATAAGAGTACACTTGGGTTTTTGTTTTAACCATAAAAATTCATGCTAACGAAGTGTCTGTTCAATAGTAAAAACTATGAAGTGAATTGAACTTTTGTTTCCTATGATGTATATTTGGACTAAAAATTCGTACTAATTCAATATATTTTCCTCATTAATAAGAATACACGTGTTTTTTGGTTTAACATGAACATTCATATCTCTGAAGTGTTAGTTCAATGATAACAGTATGACCCAGTAATTTTAAGGGAGGAAGTTCAAATCTTTTCAATAACACCGTAAGTGTGCATATTTTGCAGGCTCGTGATAGAATGTACGACATGTTGGATTCTGTAATTTCTAGGAGGAGAAACGGTCAAGATTTCCAACAGGATTTCTTAGAGTCCTTAATTATGAAACATAGCAGAAAATCAAATGAACAAGAAGAAGATGAAAATAAACTCACAGATAAGCAATTGAAGGACAATGTATTAACCCTTCTTGTTGCAGGGCATGATACCACAACTGCTGCTCTTACATGGCTTATCAAATTTCTTGAAGAAAATCCAAATGTTCTACAACAATTGAGGGTAAATATTATTAAACGTTTAAATAAGCTTTTAGTTTTGATAAAATTTTAAAATTTTATTTTTAGTGTTAAATTTTTTAGTGTCTATAAAATTATCATGCAAGCCATTTTAATCTCTATCGTTAAATAAACGTACATTCTTGAATGATTTTTTGCAGACACTTTCATAATTTAGAAAAGTTCATCCACAAAAAATGAACTTAAAATTTGATTTTTAAGATAATGTTTTCGTTGTTTTTATCTTGACTTTATGGTGTTTAAAAAAAATAATATTTAATTTATTTTAAATTAAAAAATTCTAAATTTTTATGAGAAAACTTTTTATAACATTCTAAAAATACTTAAAAAAATCATTCAAAAATTTAGACAAATATATTTCGTTCGAATATAAACTAAAACTGCTAGTAAAATAATTTTATATGACTAAAAAATTATCATTTTTTTATAAAAAAATTAAAAATTTATTTAAATCTATCATTAAAGACCCTCAAATATGTCTCTTTCAATGGTTGCAAAGATTTTAAAAATTAGTTTAATTATTTGATTTTATTTTGCAGGAGGAACATAATCAGATAATTGAAAACAGAAAAAATGGAACAGATCTTACATGGTCTGAAGTTAATAACATGCCTTACACAGCCAAAGTGAGCAACAAATATTTTTACTTTCTAGAGTAACTTAATTAATAAATTGCTAAAATTATTTGTCATTTGATTTTCAGGTGATTAGTGAAACACTAAGAAGAGCCACAATACTACCTTGGTTTTCAAGGAAAGCATCCCAAGATTTTGAAATTGATGGTAAGCCCAAAAAAAATACAAAATAGCCAACTTATTAAAATGTGTCTTGTTGAAAATGTTATCAAGTATTTAGAGATATAGTTAGAGATTTACTTAGTTCCTAATTGTTATTACTTATAAATTATGAAGCACTAACATAAAAATAACACTAAACACAATATTAATATGTAGATATATATACATATAATAGTGGCAGAGTTAAAAATTAATTTTCAGAAGACATTGACAAAAATTTCAATATTTACATAAAAATGAATCGTTATTTTAGTTTTTTTAACGTGTGCAGCACGTTTACTATATAGTTATCAAAATTAAACATATTATTAAATTTTTCTTTTGTTAGTAATTTTATGAATTAAATTGACTGATAAAAAATATATCTAAGAACTAAATTAACTAATGAAAGATATATTCAAAGACTAAAATGACTAATAAAATATACATTTAACTATACTTTATAGAAAAATTATTTAATAATTAACTTATCATAGAGTTATATAATAATTAACTATATATAAAGAACCTGTAGAGCTTAAAAAATGTAGCATTTGCCAATCCTCCTCCCTCTCCCCCGACTTTAAAATATAATTAATTATATGTAACTATAAGGATTAACGTTGAGTCAATGTTTTTCATTGACACATATTTGACGCTTAAACATATCTTTAATATGAAGGCATATATTTAATATGAAGTGTTAGGATTTTTATATAAATCGTTGAATGTAACCATTTTTGCTCATTCAATCAAATAACAAATTCTCATTCATATCTCAATCATATATATTTTTAAACAAATATTAATTGTTAATAATTTGTTACATGAGGAAGAATTTGTTAACTGCACAAAGATGACCTCCTTAATAATCTATTCACTATTTGGATCATATTTTCTAACAAAAGTTAATGTTGAATTTTACAGGATACAAAGTTAAGAAAGGTTGGTCTCTGAACCTAGATGTTGTTTCAATACACCATGACCCCAAAGTTTTTCCAAATCCTGAGAGGTTTGATCCCTCTAGATTTGATGTAAGTTACTTTTTCACATAAATTAAATTTTTAATATTTTAATCTAATTAATAAAATATCAATATTATTAAATTAAATAATATTTTTATAGTTATATAAATTAATTATTGTATTATTATCTCCATATTAATTAATATTTTATATTCATGAACTTAAAAATGGATGAATTCAATAAAATGCAGGAACATTTAAGGCCTTTCAGTTTTCTTGGATTTGGTAGTGGACCACGTATGTGTCCTGGAATGAACCTTGCCAAACTTGAAATCTGTGTCTTCATTCATCACCTTGTCACCAGATACAAGTAAGACTGTATTTACTTTATTTCATAAATATGATATATTAATTTTATAGGTGATGCTAATAAGTATTTTAAGTACACTTGTTAAAAAAATTAAGATTAAAAATTTTGTATTCTAAAAAATATATTTTAATATTTTTTTAAAATTTAAAAATATAATTTTTAAGATATTTTTATTATAAAATTACTATTTTAGTTGTTTAATAATAGACACGACAACATATGATTGGAGTTCAGATTTAACACACATTCTTATATATAAAATAATAAATTTAAAAGTCATATTAATTATAATTAATATAATAAAATAATTTTTATTATATTATAATAGTAAAATTAAATTTTTTATAAAAAAATTATAATTTTTAATATTTAAAAAATATTAAATATATTGAATATATACATACATATATTTAAATATGACAATAATATTATTAAAGAGTGAGTTCGAGTACGGCTGCAGAGCGAATATCAACACGTTAAATTCGTCGTATCTCTAATTTTTTCATCCAAATTAAACCAGATGTATTATCATCGCTACTTAACAAATGTCTTTAAATTACTTGTTAGCATTTATTTAATTTAATTTTATAAATACTAAATTAAATCAATAAGGAACAAGATTTTTTAGGAATTACAATCAATAATAATATTGTAAAGACTACAAACCAAAAAGTTGTATATTACATTATCTAAAATATCGTTTATGCCTAATAATAATAAGGGAGAATCATAGACATGGTTAATTATTTTGGTTTTAACCATCCACTTTTTAAGATTCAAGCCAAGCCAAAAGATAAATAAAGATTAGTATTTATTTTAATTTAAATCGAATTCAAGAGACGTAATTAACTAATCAAAATTTGAAATTTATTAGCTTTCCTAAAACAATTAAAATTCTGTTTTTCATATTCATTTTAAATAAAATTTCAATTTGGTTCTTAAATAATACCATCTCTCCTATTGGGTCCTTTGAATATAAAAATACAATAAAACAATCCTCAAGTTAATATTTGAATAGTCATTCTAGTTATCTTCTATTTTTAAAATAATTGAGAAACTAACCTGATATATTTATAATAGTTTGTGACTATTTATTAAGCTTTTATAGTTCTAGGACCAAATAAAAGAAGAAAAAAAAAGTTTTACAATTAAATTGATAATTTATTCTATTTATTTCAGCATTTTCTCTCAAATTTCCTTTTTGAATGTTTGAACAAAATTTTCCATTGCTATAATAATGAAAATTGATGTTACAGATGGAGAGCTCTAGAGAAAGATGATTCTGTCCAACCAACTCTTGTGAGGATGCCAAAGAACAAATATCCAATTGTAGTTGAGTCACTATAATTAAATGATTCCACCAAGAAACCATAAGATATGAAAAATCTTTCTTATGAAACTCATTAATCAATGTCTCTTTATTGTTGTTATTGTTATGAGAGAAATGAAGAACCAAACAATGCTTTATATCCTCAATGAATAATTGCATTTTCTTTTTCGGTATATATTGGTAAAGTTAATGCAAGTATGTAAAGCATAAACAAAATAGGTAACCTTAAATTGACATGTGTCTTCTTCTACCTCATCATCTTTGCATACTAATTCACTATTCCATATTATGTTTAAAGAGATGTCATATTTAAGTATTTGATGACAACTCTAATATAATTATTTTTTAAAAAAATAAGTGAAAAGGAAATTATTATTAATAATAGTGATATTAATGAATATTTTATAACTATTTTAATTGAGATTGAATCATGTCGTTTGAAGTTTCAAATTTAAACTCTAAACACTTAATTATTATCTTTTGAACAATTCGAATATATCTGTCTTCTTTCATGTAGAAAAAAGCACAATGATTCAACAATAAAAATTCAAATATATAAAACTGGCTCCAATAGATTTTTGTTAAAAAACAGCTCTAGTAGATTTTCCTTTTAATAAGGAGGTTTAAGGTTTAATTTGTACTGAAAAAAAATTAATCATAATTTTAAAGTATTAAGGTAGATATGATTTTAGCCTAATATATTCCATAATTACACCTATATGTGATAAATAAAAGATAATGCTCAACGGATGCTACAAGAGCTATATTCGACACTTATTAGTTAGTTAATTCACAATATGAATTGTTCTAAATTTTTTCGGTATATAATTTGCAATATGTAAATGGCTTGTGTATTCATGTAACATATAAGTCTTTGCTACAGCAAAGTTATATATATATATATATATATATATATATATATATATATTCTTTTTATGTTTGATTATTTTAATTTTCAAACACTAAAAAATAAAATAATATTTTTACATACATAATTAGGGTGATATGTCATATCTATCGAACATATAAGTATGACTTTGACTAACAAATTTGACGAAAAAGACAAACTTGTATTAACATAAATAAGTTAAAGAATTAAAATGACTCGTTTTAGAGTTAAATGACCAAATTGAACATAAAAATCAAGTTAAGGGATTAAAAATGTATTTAAGCATTGTTTTAAAGTCATGTGTGACTTGGAAGAAAACTTGTAAGTCTATTGAGATTAAGAAAATACAATTTATAAAATCCCAAAATGACATAAGTGTAAAGTGTATGAGTTAAAAAAATTTATCAAGCATCATAGTAAAAATCTCATAGATATAAGGATTGGACTAATCCATATTAGATGAATTAAATACTTCTTATGTGTGATATCTCTAACTTTACTCTCAACTTTCGATATATACATATCACACTATATTTATAACTGAATATATTTGTGTGAGTATAATTATATTATTAGTATAGTTCATAATGCTCTTATCAAAAGTTGTTTAACGAATTAGTGTTTTTTCTAAGTTCATACTTGAGAAAAGTATTTACAAAAGTGTATGGTTAAAATTTTAAAAGCGTCACAACAATTCAAACCTCTTATTTTTTGTGATTATTATTTTCACTTCAATTATAGTATAGACTCCAGTTAAAAACCAATATTGAGTTGCACCAAAGAGTTAGTCTAAAGGATTTAGGTTTCTCCAACACACATACAACTAGAGACAAATAAAGGTAGAAATAACTCAAATTGACTGATAGGAGTCGATGACTTAACCTACTTTAGATTCAAACTATGCCAAACTTTCTTTTTTATACCGACAAGACTAAAAGTTTTTTTAAAAGCCTATTTAGTTAAAAGGCGAAACTACAAACTACTAAAAATCTTTTAGACCTATCAAATTGACCTACTAAAGTAAATATATATCCCTTGTGGTATCAGACTTGGATATGGGATAAATTATATAAAATTGGCTATAAATATTTAAAATTTTGAAAGTTTATTTTGAAGAATAATAGTTTATGGGTTGTAAGTCATGTGTCTAAGCCGGCGAACAGGCGTTTAAGGGTAGTGAATCCTTTGAAAATTTCTTCAAAATAAAAAGACAAATTTTTAAATATGGATAATTTCTTTTGTAGAACTTCTTCTTTTTCCACTCCTTTTGCCCAAAATTTCTCAGAAAAAAGGGAACCTATCAATAGTGAAGAAATCACTATTGAAGACTTCCAAAAATCTATAAACAATTGGCAAATCCCAAAAATAAAAAAAGATCAGGTCTATGAATCTAGTCTTTTAAAAAATTTATTAAAAACTGATTATGTTATCAAAACGGAGGAACGTGGTGTTGCTCTTTCAAACCCCTTTGAAGCAATAAACCTTCTTTCTCCAAAAACACTCAAAAAACACACGAACATGAACTATAATTTCATACATATAGGTCTTGTTCAAGTCAGTATCAAACCTCTAACAAGGGAAGAATTAAACACTTCAATCCTATGTGTCCTACGGGATGCAAGGTTCTTGAATTTTCAAGATTCAATAATAAGTACAGTTGAATCTAGTATATGTCAATGACCAATTTGGTTTGGATGTTATCCAAATTTTTCTTTATCTTTAAATGATCCAAACATTACAAAATCTCTCATATTACAAATCAAAACTCATAATTACAAAATGATAGCAGGATCTATTCCTGTAGCTATTATTTACAGGGTCCATTACAAAGCAATGTTTTCAGCCTTTACGGCAACAAAAAATATTGAAACCAAAAAGGGCGAAACGCTATTTTTACAAACTGATCTAACAAAAGCCAACACTGTTATTCCAAAAACCATCCTTTGGAAAGATATTGATCTTCTTGAAGAATGGATTCTAGAAGGAGCTGTTAGACCACATCCTCTTGAACAGTCAAAACCAAACAACAATGTTAAAGAAGTCATACAATACAATGACGGTAGGGTAAAACTAAGTTTTTCAAGAACTTCTAGTGTCACGTATTCTGATGCTAGCTCCTCCAGACCACCTCCAATCATACAATTGCCTCAAAAATTAGAAAACTTTACAAAACCACATTTTTCATGTTCCAGCATACCAAGTGCTTCTTTTTAAAATGTTGACTATTCCACAAATATACCTCATAAAATTTACACAACACCTAATGAGGAGCAACAAAACATTTCTCCACCTACTTCGTTGTCTTTTTCTGCTATAACTGAAAATGTTGTTAATGAACTAAATGTCATAGAAAAAGAGTTTGAAGTTGATAAAACTATCCTCCATAACGATTTTTATGCTTCCAAAAATACAGAAAAAATAATATGGTTCTTCAAAAACTTTCTAAAACAAAGACAATATATTCAGAATGAATTTTACAAGTTCATTTTACAAAACAAGACCCATATTCTATTCTTTGAATGGTTTGAAATATATGCAAAACAAAACCAAATTTCTTACCTTTTCAAACAAAATCTAAGTTCTGTTAATCCCATAACAACCAGAAATAAAACTGTAGAATGGGATTTGGTAACTGGACAAAAAATTCAGTCTGAACACCCACCTTTAAGACAAATCATAATAACACACCTTGAAAAACCAGTAGAAGCTGCCCCTTTCAAAATCCCAAGTGATAGTTCAGAAAAAGATATTCAAAATATCCTTCAACAAAATAATTTTACAAATGTCCATCTTAGTACAATTGCGAAACAATTAACTAAGATAGAGGAACATCAACAGAATTCCACTGTCCCTCCGATTGAGACAACTGATTCAAAACTAAAAAAACCCAGTTTTTAAACCATTTCAAATCTCAAAAACAAGCCAAAAGCTGTTTAGGGAAGACAAATCAGAATTCACCCAAGCCCTACATGAACAACTCAGTAGGATAGAACATTCCTCTACCTCCACACCAATGGTAGCTAAAGATACCTTTGACAAAACAATTACGACTTTAGACTAAGTTTCCGAAACCGAACACGAACCACAAAACCTGTGCAAACTTCAATGGCAGAAGGGTCAACCTTTAGCCATTGTCATAACACCAGACTTAGGTATTGAAAATAGACCTAATGTCCTCTCTCAATCCAAATTCAATGTCAATACTATCTATGAATGGAACATAGATGGTATGTCCGAATACAACATCCTAAGTCTCCTCTAACAAATGACAATGGCATCAAATGCTTACAAAACCCAAGCCAACGCACCTAACAAAGCCATAGCTAAACTACTAATAGTAGGATTCTCAGGCCAACTCAAAGGATGGTGGGATTACCATCTCACACCCTCTCAACACCTAGAAATTTTGAACGCAATTCAAACCACAGAGGAAGAAATTCCTATCCTCGATGAAATAGGAAACCCAATACCTGATGCAGTTGCAACACTAATACACACAATTAGCTTGCACTTCATAGGTGATCCATCACACTTAAAAGATAAAAATGCAGAACTCCTATCCAACCTTAGATGTAAAAAACTTTGTGAGTTCCAATATTACAAAAATACTTTCCTAACTAGAGTTATGCTAAGAGAAGACTCAAACCAACCTTTCTGGAAGGAGAAATTCTTTGCAGGACTCCCAACCCTTTTAGGAGAAAAGGTTAGAAACAAAATCAAAGAAGTCTATGGGGTAAACCAAATCCCATATAACCATTTAACTTATGGGGAATTGGTTAGCTTTACTCAAAAGGAAGGTTTGAAAATCTGTCAAGATTTAAAACTCCAAAAACATCTAAAATGGGAAATGAAAAGAACTAGACAAGAACTAGGTTCTTTTTGTAAACAATTTGAAATACCCATGACAAATATTTCGAAATACTGTGAAGGACCTTGTTCGAAACCTTATAGAAAACCTCATATAAAATCTTTCACCAAATCAGGCAAACTTGAGTTCTATAAAAAATCTAGACCCCAAAATTCTTACAATCAAAGAAAACCTAATTTTTACAAGAAAAAACCTTTTCAAAAGAAGTTCGAACCTCAAACTTCAAAACAAATAACTTGTTATAAGTCTGGCCAAACAAGACACATCTCAAGATATTGCAAGAGAAATAAAAAACTCGATGAATTAAAAATCGATGAACAAATAATTCAAAAAATAGAGGCAATATCTTTAGAAACTTCTGAAGAAGAAACTGTCACGGATTCTGAAATAGGTTCATCAGAAAATGATAAACCTCTTAAGTTTGATGAACTAGGAACCTCCGACTCTCTTGGCGATTCAGAAGCCAATACAAAATCAATTAATGTTTTAACAAAGGATCAAAAACTAATTCTTGATATTATAAAACAGGTTGAAGATACAAAACTTCAAAAAGAAATAATAGGAAAACTGTTAAATACTTTTGAATCAAAACAAGGTCAACCTTCTACGTCCTCGTCAAAATTACTTCCTAAGACCACTTATGACCTAACAAATATCTTAGGAAAAAGAACAAAGTCACAAACCCATGTCAGAATTCAATCTCTGCAAGAGGAGATTAAAATTGTAAAACAAGAGTTAAAAACTCTTAAACAAAAATAAGAAATTGATTCAAACATTTTTCAAAATCTTCTTTCTCAGGCACAAAATCAAACCTCTTCTGACTATGAATAGGATGAAGAAGAAAGAGAAAATGAAGAATATTCTAACAAAATTGAAAATTTAGAAGAAATCCCAAAGGATTTCTTGTTCGTTTTAAGAACAATAACAAGAAAATATTTAATCAAAATTAATTTAGTTTTTTCTGAAGATTTCAAATTTGAAACAATTGCACTTTTTGCGGCTAATAACTCCAACATGATTATAAAAAGTAAAACTGAAGCTTCCATTAAAAATGATAACGTTTCAATCAAAATTTCTTTTATTTTATTAGAAAATATTATTCATACTGTCATTTTAGGGACTCCTTTCATTAACATGATAACTTCCTATTCAGTTAATTACGACAGTATTTCTTGCAAAACAAAAGAAGCCAAAATTGTTTTTCCTTTTATTGAAAAACCCAAAACAAAGAATTTAAATCTTTTAAAAGCTTGTTCTGTTTACAAAATTGAATTAAATTGTTTAATTCAAGGAAAAGAAAAACATTTATATTTTCTAAAACAAGATGTTTCTTTTTCTCAAAATTGAACAACAATTACAAAATAGTTTCATAAAACAAAAAAATTTATATCTCCAAAAAATAATTGAAAACGAAATATGTTCACGCTTTCGCTTTCCATTTTTATCTACTAGATCAATATCTTTAAACACGTTCGAATATAAAAGCTCCGAATCAGCGGTCAAATAGAATTCTAGTACTTGAGCAGTTTTAAATAAATTGTGCCAGTGCGGGTGAGAACCATGACATCAAGAAAATTTGGAACTCCCTGGATATTTAAAAAATATGAGTATAAGGGACTAATGTAAAGGATCATGTACACGTCATTATAAAGTTGACATAACAAATAATAAATTAGTCAATAGAAATCAATCAATCAAAACACTTCGGCTTTCAGATGAAATTGGCAAAAATCCCATCTCCAAGAATATAAGAATAATATTAATGCCAAAGAAAATTTATCCATTTATTACCATTTTCATCCATAGATTAATAGTATAGCGTAAAAGTCTTTAGTCGGTCATTAGCTCAATATTGCTGATAATGATATATATATGATAAGGAAGGAGAAAGACAGAGCTTTCTTTAAGTTTCAAGCCCTGGGTGTGCTGCTATATAAGCTGATACACAACAACTTAAGTGAAAAGGTGAAAAGGTCACTTGCTACTCGTGCAACTATTTAAAATGTGAAAAGGTCACTTGCTACTCGTGCAACTATTTAAAATTTATGCATACCAAGCACTGCAGTTACCGTTCATACTATACATTTTTCTCTGAAACAGCGATATTCCTGATCACAAAACAAAAAATACAAATCAAACAGAGCTAACGACTTTCAACAAAATTAAAATAACAAACCCATATATCTATCAACAGCCAAAGCCAAATATATCAACGTATAAACGGATCAAAACACAGTCAAATTTAAAATAAAATAAAATAATAGAAAAAAAATATCAATTCACTTCCAATAGCAAACTAAGCCCTAAAAATGATGAAAAACAAAATAATATCTACGAAAACACAAAACAGCCGGAAAAAACCCCCGATCTACAAAAATCCAAGCCCGACTTAGAAGTCAACGTAAACGAAAATTTCAAATACCGAGAAATTCATAATAAAGAACGATTAATTAAATCCGCACGAAAATTATAAAAATAGAATCGAGAAAACTGACAGTGTAAACACGCACACACACACACAAAAATAACAACGTTACCTATTTTTCTCAAAAAAAAATTATTATTGCATTTTTTTCCCGATTAGAATTTCCAGATATGAGGTTTAAAAATTGGAAGGAGAAACGCTAACTAGAAGAGGCGGCGGAGGGAAAGTATGATAAACAAAGACGCCTGAGAAGGAAAGGGAATAGGTCGGTGGGGTTTTTATGGGTGGCGATTTCGTAGCACACCGTGCGAACTCATTCACACTGTTTTCCTCCTTTCCAAGTAAACTATCGAAGAAGATTCTTCTTAGGGTTTGATAATCTCACCCACCACGTGGATATGCCTTTATCACAGCTTTATCTCATTGGATTGTGCTTTCTATTTTTTATTTTATTAATTTTTAATAAAAGAAAATAGAGTATACATTATCGGTGTAATTGTGTAACCTCATTTTACATTAACGACCAATTAATATTAAGAATTTGATTTTTTTTTTTTTTAAATGTTTTACGACGAATACATAAAAGAATTTGAGACATGTTAAATGCATTAAATATTGTTCCTATCTAAATTTTATATTTAAATTTAAATAAATAAATGTATAAAAAAATAATGCATTTAGATTAAATAACTTTTAAATCTATTTAACTTTTTTTTATTCTTATTAGTATTTAAATGAATACTCACCTAGCTATCTGTGAACTTTATTTTATTGCACCAACGCATGTACAAATTTTTTCTGTTATTGAACTTTTTCTTTTAAAAATACAATTATTAATTTAGTATCAATGTGTAAAAAAAAAAAGGGTTAAGCAATAAGTTTTTATATTAAATTCATTGTCACTAACAATAAAATACAAAGACCAAAAAACCAGACCAAAAAATCCTATTTTTATAGATAATAATAAATAAATTATTCATTTTCATCTTCTAGAATTTTTTTGAAAACATATCCTTAGTTCTCTTTTTCGGCATTAAAATATATAAGTCAATGACACATATATGATAATTCAACTTAGTCCAACTTCTTTTTTGTTTTTATATTTTTATTTTTACCCTGAATAAGGGTCCGGTAAATAAAGTTTAGTTTATTCTAGTAATACTATAGTCAAATGAGGAAGTTAATTGTATGCTTTTATTTAGCTTGCCATATTAGCAAATAATAACTTTGTCGTCTTCGTTTCTTTTAAATTGTTTTCGTCTAATTCATTGTTTGACTCACTAATTTCATTGATTCAAAAAGATAGCCAAGTGTTTATTTTCAAGTTGTTTGGTGGTCGATACACCACATCCACATATTAAGAGCGCTGCAATAGTTTTAAACAAAATGACAGTTAAGTGTTTATAGAAGAATTTGAAAGAGTTCAAATCTTAGCAAGGAAAACAAAATAATGAGCTAATAAATAAAAAGGTTGAAACAAATATTTCATTTCGGAATCAGAATTTCACGAGGATATAGGTGTTAAGGCACTAGAAGATCTAATCTAATAACAGAAAAGCCACGTCATCCAAAGTCTAAACATAAGTTCCACTTGGAATGACATCTATATACTTGGAAAAAAATTCTTTTCCTTTTCATACACGTTTCAATATATAATATAAATTCAATATATATTTCATTTCATCTCTAAAGCTTCACAGATCATCCCTAGGCAGTATTTAGTAGAAAGTGGATATTCAGATACTGCATCGGTAACAACATACATTAGTATAGCTTCTATATAAATTAGGACCAAAAAAGAAAAAAAATGGGAACACCGCATTGCTACAATATACCAAGCTAGACAATATCACATCAAACAAACAAAAATTCCATAAACTTCGATCGACTAAGAGGTAAGAACAGATGATTTTGCCCTTGAGATGTATTTGCTAAGATAAATGAAAAACAAATAAAAACTAAGTCATGAGTTTTACATGGTATTTCCTCATGCATCAACTTATTGTGTGTCATAAATGATAAATAAAACAAACCCTAATCTTTGAAGAAGGCTTTTGCTTCTAAAGAACAATTAAAAATAACTCTAAAATAATATATATAAAATAATATATTTAATAAATATTTTATAATTACTATAAAATAAAATAAAAAATCAAAATAATATATTTAATAAATATTTTATAATTACTATAAAATAAAATGAAAAATCATTTTTAGAAATTTAACTTATATTTGAGTACATAATTTACATAGATATTTCTATTTAATGCCAAAAATAATATAATATAAAACAAAATAAAAAACAAAAAAATCGTGAAAATTCATTATTCGTGCTGCTGTTTCTATTATATTATGTACATCATTTTATCTTGCTTGTCTTATTAGCATCCTATTACAAACTTTCCTTTACTCTTCATTCTATTTTATTTCAAACAAATAAGGTTATTACTTGTATCACTTGTGCATTCAAAATCTAAAGTCGTGTAAAATTTGAAACAAAATATTCATAACTTAATTTTATCTAATGAACAGAAGAAGAAAAAAATAAGCAACTTAGTAGCAAACAAACAAATAGAAGAATGATTTTATCTTTACTTTATAATCATTATCCACACAAACAGAAGAAGAATTAAGGTATTTCTTTCATCTTTACTTTATAATCATTATACAAATGTAATATATAGAATGAGTTATGAATAAAAATGAAAAAAACTTGTTGTTATACGTCTGATCCTAAGGGTATAAAAAAAAAAGGTTAGAAATGATAAGATTAAAAACTCCAACCTTCGACGTCGTCGTCGCTGAAACGTCGATCGTACCCTTTTGTCCTTCCGTGCTTGCCCCCCTTGATCTCTCCCCTTCCGTCTCAGTCCCCTTTTCCCTCTTTTGGTCCTCTATGTTTTGTCCATATTTTTCCTCTCATGTGTTGTTCCTGTTTTGTTTTCTGGGTTGTTCACGTTTGATAAATGTATCATGCACCCTCCAACTTAACTTCTCAACCTCCATCCCAAATGAAAATACCATTTTGTCCCTTAAAAACATTTATCACTCTATTATTCACCTCATTTTTTCGAAACTTACAAAATTTACATTATCATTCCAAAATGTTCAAACTTTCGAAATATAAACAGTGAGTTTTTTTTTATATATTTTCAAAACTTTTGAAAAACACGAAAGTTTCGACAGGTAATTTTCTGGAATATTTTGACATTTTTTAAACTTTCGATAAATCTAAGGCTTTCGAAATGTATTTTTCCAGAATTGATCAAAAAAATTGAAACTTTTGATCAATTTGAAAGTTTCTAGATTTTATAAAAACTTTCGAAACTTTTAAACAAGTTGAAATATTCGAAACATAATTTCTCAGATTTTCGAAGGCTTCCATTAATTCAAAACTTTCAAAGCATAAATTTCCAGAAAAACATCAAAATGTTCGAAACTTTCTAAATAGAAAATTCTAGAATTTTCGAAACTTTCTAAATAGAAAATTCTAGAATTTTCGAAACTTCCAAAGTAGAAAACTCCAGAATTTTTGAAACTTTTGAACAATTTAAAATTTCGAAATAGGAAAATTTTGAAATTTTCCATATTATGAAATGTAATCCCTACTTCAAAAATTTGAAACTTCTTAAAATGTTCAAAAATTTTGGAATTTTCTGTTTCGAAAATCTTGAAAATTGTCATTTCGAATTTTTCAACATTTGATTATTTTAAAATTTTGTTAAATTAAAAGGGTAAAATTGTATTTTTTATATAAATTGAGGATGACAGATTTAAGTGGGACGTGCGTGGTTTCATCTTGGCTTTCCTCAAGCCAACCGTAGCCCTCCCTTCTTCTTACTAACTGGGGTTTTGGTATTAAAAAGGGTTTAGGTCCTAAGCCCATTAGTATTTCTTTACAATCAGATTTTATATTGATAACATTGATATTGTTTTTTTTTTACTAACCAAGATCAATATTCGTTATAACCAAGATTAATGTTGAGTTAAACTTTCAGTTTTAAACATGAATTTTTAAAAAGGGGGCAATTATAATTCAAACCCACATTCCTTATAATTGACATTGTTACTTCAATTTTTTCTTAGTGTTAAATGTTATCTCATAATGACCAATCTTGGACCAAGAAGAATATTCAGTGGTTTTTGAAAATGGTTTAAAAAACTGAGTTTTGGTTGGTTTTGATAAAGCTCCAGAACGTTCTTCGTTTTTTACATTAGCTGAAGATCGTTCTTGTTTTTTCAATTTTTGAGAAAAATTTGCTTTTGTTGTCAAATGTTCTTCTTTCTTAAAGATCCTTTTGTTCTTGATTTTTATCCATTTTTTAAAAAGTGCATGCAAATTCTAAATGTCCAATTTTGTCACAATATGAACATTTGATTTTGCATTTTCCATCTTTCATTTTAGGAACAAAAAAGGTTTCATACATTTTGATTTTTTGAGTTTTATCAAAACCAAGCCCAGCTTTATCAAATATCCCAACTTGGGATCCCATGATTCTATGAAAGGTCTCAAAAGCTTTAATGAAGTTTTTCAAATCATTTTTAAGAGTTTCAACTTCAGCCTTGAGAAGATCGTTCTTCGTTTGAGATGAAGATCGATCTTGACTTTCTGAATTTTCAATTTCAAGATTTTTGAGTTGAGATTCTTTCATATTTTGAATGATCTCTTTAAGTTTATCATTCATAGCATGAATTTTCTCTCTCTTCTTTTTCCTTGTGAAATTTTTCTTTAAAAGAACTACCCTTTTAAATGAGAAAATTTGAATCATTTAACAGATTATCAAATTTTGTTTCCATTTGTTTACATACAAAACATGATTCAGAATTTGTTACCTCTGTATCTTCAATGTTTGCCATCAAACACAGATTTGCTTCTTCAGGTTCATCTGTTTCTGATTCATTAGAATCATCCCAAGTTGCCATCATTGACTTCTTTTTTAAAGGAAATTTCTTTGGCACCTTTTTGTTTGATGGACATTCAGTTTTGTAATGTCCTTGTTTGTTGCATCCAAAGCTAGTGATTTTGCTTTTATCAATTTCAGTCTTGAAGTCCTTTTTGTCTGGGGATCCTTTTTTGATCTGATATATTCTCCTCATCATTCTTTGTATCTTTCTTGTGAGGAGAGCAATCTCTTCATCAACATTTTCTTGACTATCTCCTGAATCACTTTTCTCATTTGCTTGTTGAATACTTGGTGAGCTTTGAGATGCTTTTAAGGCTATTACTTTGTCTTTCTTTATAGGTTTATCTTCCAGTAACAATACGTCATGCGCCCTTAAAGTTCCAATAAGTTCTTCTAACCCAGTACTTCTAGATTTTTGGCTTGACTTATAGCTGTCACCAATGGTCTCCATATGATTGAAAGACATCTCATGATCTTTTGTACCTTGTCTTGTACTGAATAAGCTTTGCCAAGGGAACGCATTTTGTTCACTATAGTTGTGAATCTTTAGTACATTTCATCGATTGTTTCTCCTTCATTCATTTCAAACAATTTGAACTTTCGAATACCAATGCCAATTCTTGTTTCTTTAACATGACTTTTTCTCTCATGGTGAGTTTGCAATGTATCCCATAACTTCTTGATCGTATCACATTCATCTACTATTTCACATTCTTCCCTGCTTAGGTCACATGATAAAAATAATTGAGCTTTTGAGTTTAGAAGTACCTTAGACTTTTCATTTATTGTCCAATTTGTTTCTTTCTTTTCAGCCGATGTTGAATCGTTTGGATCTACTCTTGGTATGAAGTCTCCATCTGTGATGATTCTCCACATACCAGTATCTTGTGACTTTAGGAACAATTGCATTTTGCCTTTACAGAAGTAATAATCTGAGCCATCAAAGTATGCTAGTCTGTTTGAAAACCCTCCTTCAGCTATGTATTTAGCTTTTGACATTTATCTTCCTGAATCTTTTGCTCTAACACTTTTTTGGTGCTTAAACCTTAGTGGTATTAGAGAACCATTGATTCCGCAACCTAAGCAGAAACTACTTTTTAGAAAACTCATAACAAGCTCGTTCACTGATAATTAAAAGGGTACAAGTGAAACATTTTTCTCTATATCTGAAATACATTGTTTTTATCGCTCTCAGTGAATTAAACTGTTCATTGCTTCTATCAAACTATTACAATGTTGAATGAAAGTAACAATCTCATCAGGTGTGGCAGATGGAACTATGTTTGCTTCTGATTTCCTTACGAGTACGAGATCATTTCGATTGCTTGGTTGGCTATGAAAGTGATTTTGCAATGATCCATCCACATTATCCCTTTTGTCCCAAGCATCTCTAGTGCTTCCACTTGTTCCATCATTCGATTTAACATATTTGCTTCCTTTTGTTCCTTCAACCACGCATCTCGGTACATAGCAACAACTTCTTGTTTTTCAATTTTTTTCTTCTTCTATCCTTGTCTTATATTCTACTACCATTTCTTCAATTGTTGTTTCAAATCTTTCAATTGTCTTTTTGTATTTTTTTCATTGATTTCTAAATCTTTCAACCATTTTCTCAACTTATCAACCTGCTTTCACGCTTGGTCTCTTTCTTGTCTTCTCAAACATACAGACTCGTCTAAATCTCTTAAATTGCATTGAAGCTTGAGCTTATAATCCTCCTCTACCTTCACCCTCTTATTTGATCTTTCAAGAGAAATCGTCTTCTGCTCATTTTCCAACAGGACAATCTCATATGCTCGACGGACTACCATTAACTTTTCTCGCATATTCTTCTTTCCCTCTTCCTCCTCTAGAATTGATGCTTGCAGCTTCTCAATTTCTTCACTAACGATAGTGCGTTGCATTGGTGTTTCATTGATCGCCTCAGATGTACGACGAAAAATGTAGCTTAATGTCTTGGACCATATTCTTGACCCACTATCAGTAGCAATCATCTGCACCACAACTTCTACTTCCTAGTTCCTTCCATTTTCTGATTATCGTATTCCAATATTGACGTACTATGCTCAAATCTTCAATGCTTTATAGACTCGTGTCTTAAAGAATAAAACATGTTATTAATTTTGGCATTGGTTCTCCTATGATAGGATATCCAAGTTATCTCAAGGCAAATACTGGGTTATAATAAACACAACCTCTAGTCCCCGTAAGTAGCACATTAGGGAATGCTCTACATTGATATATATACTTCTTTTACATTTCGCATACCATCAAATTGTTTTTTCATTAAGATCTACCAATCTTCGAGCCCATTCTTGATTATCCTTTATGTCAACATAACAATTCTTGAAATTATTGATAGGGCAACGGTTTTGGCACCCATTATCAAACATATGATTCACCAATCAGACGTGCAAAACAGGTAAATAACACAAAATTCGCTTGCATTTTTTCTCATGACAATAGTTAAGTGTGTAGTACACATCAGCGATGACAACTGCTGTAGGATTTTCTCATCTATTCGTTAAAGCTATGAATATATCGATTGTTGCTAAATTAATAATTTCTTCATCACTCGGGAATAGAACAACGCCATTGATGGTGAGAGCTAGAACCTCCATAAAAGTACTCTAATCTTGGACTTTAGCTAAATGATGTGTTATTTCCTCAAAAAAAACTTCTTAGAAAACCAGAAGTCATTTTTGTTTTTTTGGCTAATCAACATTTCCTCTTCGACCATTAGTATCTCAGCTACTTTGATTGTTGATTGATAATTCCCCATGTAACGATAATGTTTTCCTTTTTCCATGGAGTAACGTAAAATGGATCCAAACTCTTCCAAAGTAGACGCAAGTTGGAAGCCTTGAAAGGTGAAACGTCTGAAAGGAGAGTCATAGAATTGAGCCAAAGCGGTAATAGCCCCTATTGAAGTAACAATGTCAATTATAAAGAAAGGGGGTCTGCATTATAATTTCCCCTTTTAAAAAATTCATGTTTAAAACAGAAAGTTTAAGTCAAGATTGATCTTGGTTATAACGAAGATTGATATTGGTTAGTAAAAAACAGCAATATCAATTTTATCAATATAAAATCTGATCGTAAAGCATAAAATAAATAGAGATAGAGAGATTACACACGCATATATTCTGGTTCACCCAAACACGGGTTACGTCCAGTACTCACAAATGTGAGATTTTCCACTATGTGCTCAAAGGCAAGATCGTTCTTGGTTGTCACACTATTTTTCACATATCAATCTTGATCTTTACACAGTTTCTACCCTTCTACCTAAAAAGGTTTTCCTCAGTTTTACCTCACACTATTTCAGAAAGGATTTTGCGAGCTACCTTTCAAAACATGAAAAAAAATTTACAAACTACTCAAGCTTATGTTAACAAAATAACCTTGAGTTACAAAGTGGTGATTTTGAGGATGTTTAGAATCTTGGTATTTACTCAACTATTGTTTGAGAAATAGATTCTATAAATAGAACACAGTTGGTATTGATTCTAACACAACACAGATTAAAACTGCAAGCTGAAGAATGATTTCGAGATACTTGAGTATGATTGAGTGATTGATGTTTTTTATGGCACTTTGAGTTGTGTCTTGTTCTTTATCTTTAAGCTGTATTTTTAAGCTTCAATAGAGATTTAGGATAGCTCATATATCTGTTGATATAGGGCCAATTGTCATGAAGCAGTGGTTGGATAAAGCCAGTCATAAAGCAAGAGTGATTATGCTAAATCTAAGAACGTTCTTGACATCCAAGATCGTTCTTCGAATTTGTTGGAGATGAGCTGACTTGTACTTGTGATTGTGTCAGTTGTTTGAGATGGTTGCTTGCTTTTCAGTCACGTGTGCATGTATAGATTGAAAGTACCATCAGCAATGTACTTTACAGCTTGCAACTTTGTACTTGCAATTGCTTCACTTGAAGAATGATCTTGTTTTATACTTTTTATGAAGCATATCTTTGATCCTTTGAATTCTGGAATAATTATGACTTAGATTGATTATTGCTTCTTCTTGATGAAGATATGAGATGAATAAAGCTTCTATGATCCAATCTATAACAAAGAAACTGATTATTCTTGTTTATGATAAAAACGAAGATCGTTCTTCGTTTTCCAGAACTATGTCAAGATCATTCTTCGTGTTGCTGCTTTTGCTTTCTCCCATTTTGTCATAGCAAAAACGAATAGGAGAATAAAGCTAAAACAGCGAACCAAAACGACAACAACGGGGAAGACCCCTCATATGATGGAGACAATGAAGGCTGAGGAATTTCTGGAAATGTTGGAGGAGTATTTGGCATAGGTGGTTCGAGCCCAAGCTGATGTGTCATCCAGTCTCGCAGAATTGCTTACTCTTTCTCTTGATGAGCTTGTCTCGCAATTATGGTTTGAAGATCGGCAAAAATTTTGGGAATATTCTTATAATCCCTTGATGATTCCTTTTCCAGTTTTGTCCTTTTAGAAGGATGCTGATGGTCTTTAATTGGAGTGCGTTGGAAGGAGTAGCAGGTGTACAAAAAGTAGATAGAGTAGTAAAAGTGGTGTTGATGTGAGGAATAGAGTGGGGAGCGGAATAATGGGGTATAGAAGTGTCAATTGTATCTGAATTAGGAAAAGCCAAGTATTGACTTATTCAAAATAGTGATGAGGTGGTAGTTTTTTGGGGTGAAACAAAAATTGGAGATATTTTTTAAGTGTGTTGAATGGGAAGTGTAAGGCACAAAACGCTTGGAAAAGATGGATTTATTTCAGGTGGAAGTGTAGAAGTTGTGGGATTCAAGTGTGGGAAAACATTAGGAAACGAGGAACTTTTTTCAGCATTTTGTTGGGGGAAGAACGTTCTTGGGGTTTAGGTGTTGTGTGTGCAACAGAGATTCGTGCATACCTTTTTCTTTTACTTGTGGATGGTGGATTGAAAGCAGGTTGTGGTGAGGGTGGGACGACGGGAATTTTTTTCATATGTGAGATGTTCTTGGATGAGAATTTTGAAAATTGAGGATTCAGTTGAAAGTGGAATCTGAAAATGCCTGGAAATTTAGGAGAATACCATGCCATCAGGGATCAGGGACAGTATTTCTCTTATAATCCTTTTTTATGGCAACAATCATATGTTGGATTATCAAATGTGGCAGATTTAACTTCTTGCAATGAAGAAGATGATAAATTACTAGAGTGTCATTATCAGAAACGAATTCATGACTGCCACAATGGGGTAAAATGTTGTGTTGGCTAATGTTGTTAAAAAAATTTGGAAGGGGTTTCAGATCAGCTGAAAGACATTTGGTGGATCCATCAACAAATAGCTCTTGGAACACCTCTTCTTTTGAAATGTTTAAGGCCGTGTACCAATCTTTTCCAAATATTGTTAAGCCTTCATATGGTATTTTCAAAATATCAGCCAAAATCATAGGGTCACGTTGAATTTCAATACCTTTCAAGGTTGAGACTATGAGAGACTTGTCTTCAAATGCTTCAGCTTTGCAATAAAAGGCTCGAATGACTTGTGGGTAAATGACAATCATATATTTTCTGGAAATTAGTCCAGCCAAGTGCATCAGTATGATGTTAAATGGCGATCCCTTCTATTTGAAGATTTTCAAAGTCAAAAACCCTGCCAATACCAATAAGGCGTTAAGCCTATTTTTTAGAAAATATTTTTTGGATTTTGGAAGAAATCAGAGATGGAATAAGAATTTTTGAGGAAGAGTGTTTGGTGAAGAATTTAGGGTTTGTTGTTGTGGTTTTTTGGGTCGGAGTTTAAAGAGGAGAATGTTCTTTGGTTGGTTGTTTGGTTGAAGAACGTTCTTGAAGTGAAAGTTGAGATGAAGAACGTTCTTGAGGTTGGAGTGGCGACGAAGATCGTTCTTGAGGTTGGAGTGGAGGCGAAGATCGTTCTTGAGGTTGGAGTGGTTGTTTTCTTCTGAGATTTTTTAGGGATTTTGAGTTTTTGGGAGGCCAAAAACTGTGAAAGTGTTGAAGGAGATTTGGATTTAGGTTTTCTTGGTTGAGATTTTGTGTGTTTGATTTTGGTTGGAACATGTTTGGAAGAAGATTTAAGGGATGGTGGATGAGTTTTTTGAATTTCTGGGGATTTTGAAATTTGTGAAGACTTTGGTTTTGTAGGCTGTGATGCATGAGCAGCTTGTGATTTGGGAATATATTAAGGTGGTGGGAAAAAGTACGAAGGGTCTTCAAACAGACCACCATACTTTGATGGCTCAGATCAAAAATAATTTTTTTCGTGGAAACATTGACACAACACTTTTTAAGAAAACAAGTAAAAATGATTTACTCATTGTTCAAGTAAAAATGATTTCCCGTGGAAACATACACTTCTAAACCTTCACCACCTCAACATATTCCCAAATCACAAGTTGCTCATACATCACAACCCACAAAACCAAAGTCCCCACAAATTTCAAAATCCCCAGAAATTCCAGAAACTCATCCACCATCCCCAAAATCTTCTTCCAAACACCTTCCAACCAAAATCAAACACACAAAATCTCAACAACAAAAAAACCTAAATTCAAATCTCCCTTAACATTTTCACAGTTTTTGACCTCCCAAAAACTCTAAATCCCTAAAAAATCGCAGAAGAAAACATCTCAAGAACGATCTTCGTCTCCACTCCGATCTCAAGAACGATCTTCGCCTCTACTCCAACCTTAAGAACGTTCTTCATCTCAACTTTCACCTCAAGAACGTTCTTCAACCAAACAACCAACCAAATAATGTTCTCATCTTAAAACTCCGACCCAGAAAACCACAAAAACTTCCACAACAACAAACCCTAAATCCTTCACCAAACCCTCTTCCTCAAAAATTCTTAATCCACCTTTGATTTCTTCCAAAATCCAAAAAATATTTTCTGAGAAATGGGCTCAACGCCCTATTGGTATTGGGAGGGTTTTTTACTTTGAAAATCTTCAAATAGAAGGGATCTTCATCCAACATCATACTGATGCACTTGGCTGGACTGATTTCTTGAAAATATTTGATTGTCATTACCTACAAGTCATTCGAGCCTTTTATTGCAAAGCTGAAGCCTTTGAAGACAAGTCTCTCAAAGTCTCAACCTTGAAAGGTATTGAAATTCGACTTAACCCTCTGATTTTGGCTGATATTTTGAAAATACCATCTGAAGGATTAACAATCTTTGGAAAAGATTGGTACACAACCTTAAGCATTTCAAAAGAAAAGGTGTTCCAAGAGCTATTTGTTGATGGATCCACCAAATGTCTTTCGGATGATCTGAAACCCCTTCCAAAAAATTTTAACAACATTAGCCAACACAACATTTTACCTGTGGCAATCATGAATTCGTTTTTGATAATGACGCTTTAGTCATTTATCATCTTCTTCATTGCAAGAAGTTAAATCTGCCACATTTGATAATCCAACATATGATTGCTATCATAAAAAGGGATCACAAGAGAAATATTGTCCCTTTTGGCATAGTGTTCTCCAAAATTTTCAGGCATTTTCATATTCCACTTTCAATTGAATCCTCAATTATCAAAATTTCAAAATTCTCATCCAAAAACATCTCACATATGAGACAGATTCCCATCATCCCACCCTCACCACAACCTGCTTTCAATCCATCATCCACAAGCAAAAGAAAAAAGTCTGCACGAATCTTTGCTGCACACACAACAACTGAACCCCAAGAACGTTCTTCCCCCAACAAAATGCTGAAGAACGTTCATTGTTTCCTGTTGTTTTCCAACACTTAAATCCTACAACTTCTACACTTCCACTTGAAATAAATCCATCTTTTTCAGGCATTTTGTGCCTTACACTGCCCATTCAACACACTTCAAAAATGTCTCCAATTTTTGTTTCACCACAAAAAACTATCACCTCATCATTATTTGGAATAAGTCAATATTTGGCTTTTCCTGATTCAAATACAATTGGCACTTCTATGCCCCATCATTCTGCTCCCAACTTTATTCCTCACATCAACACCACTTTTGCCACTCTATCTACTTTTTGTACATCTGTCACTCCTTCCAAAAGCACTCCAATTGTTGATCATCAGCATCCCTAAAAAAGAACAAAACTGGAAAAGGAATCATCAAGGGATTATAAGAATATTTCCAGAATTTTTGCTGCTCTTCAAACCATAATTACGAGACAAGTTGATCAAGATAAAGAGCAAGCAATTCTGCGAGACTAGATGGCACATCAGTTTGCCCCCAAGCTTGGTCTCGAACCACCTATGCCAAATTCTCCTCCAACATTTTCCAGAAATTCATCAGCCTTCGTTGTCTCCATCGTGTGAAGGGTCTTCCTCGTTATTGTCGTTTTGATTCACTGTTTTAGCTTTATTTTCCTATTCCTTTTAGCTTTATTCTCTTATTCCGTTTTGATATGTAGTTATTTGCTTATGATTACTTGTATTTTTTTTTTTTTGAACCACCATGTAATGATCAAAAGATCTTTTTGTGACATGAATGAAACATCATTATTTGGTTCAAATGTTTAGCACATATTGAGGGGGAGTTTTTTAATTAAAAAGCTCTCTGAATTATTATTAGAATCAAAATTAAAAATCTAAATTAACATGTTTTGTCATCATCAAAAAGGGGGAGATTGTTAAGACCAAATCTCAATTTAATGTTTTGATGATAATTAAACAAAAGGTTAATTAAAGACTTTTAATTATGATTCTAAATGCTTTGGTATTTAACATGTGCATTTGAGTGTGTTAAAACAAGATAGGTATCAAGCATTACAAATCAGATCTCATTAAAATCAAGAAAGCAAAAGCAGTTTAAAGATAAAGAACAAGATACAACTCAAAGTGTCATAAAAACCATCAGTCATTCAATCATACTCAAGTATCTCGAAATCAGTCTTCAGCTTGCAATTTTTATCTTTGTGTTATGTTAGAATCAGTACCAACTGAATTCTATTTATATAGCCTATTTCTCAAACAAAATTGAGCAAATACCCATATTCTAAACATTCTCAAAATCACTACTTTGTAACGCAAAGTTATTTTGTTAACATAATAAGCTTGATTAGTTTGTAAAAATTATTTTATGTTTTGAAAGGTAGCTTGTAAAATCCTTTCTGAAATAATGTAAAATAAAACTGAGAAAATCCTTTTTAGGTAGAAGGGTAGAAACTGTGTAAAGATTAAGATTGATCTGTGAAAAATAGTGTGACAACCAAGAACAATCTTGCATTTGAGCACATAGTGGAAAATCTCACATTTTTTAGGATTGGACGTAACTCGTGTTTGGGTGAATCAGGATATATGCGTGTGTAATCTCTCTATCTCTTTTTATTTTATGCTTTATGATCAAATTTTATATTGATATTGTTGTTTTCTACAAACCAAGATCAATCTTCGTTATAACCAAGATCAATCTTGAGTTAAACTTTCAATTTTAAACAGAAATTTTTAAAAAGGGGAAATTATAATGCAAACCCCCGATTTCCTTATAATTGACATTGTTACTTCAATAGGGGCTATTGCCGCTTTGGCTCAATTCTATGACTCTCCTTTCAGATGTTTCAGCTTTCAAGGCTTCCAACTTGCGTCTACTTTGGAAGAGTTTGGATCCATTTTACGTTACTCCATGGAAAAAGGAAAACATTATCGTTACATGGGGAATTATCAATCAACAATCAAAGTAGCTGAGACACTAATGGTTGAAGAGGAAATGTTGATTAGCCAAAAAAACAAAAATGACTTATGGTTTTCTAAGAAGTTTTTTTGAGGAAATAACACATCATTTAACTAAAGCCCAAGATAAGAGTACTTTTATGGAGGTTTTAGCTCTCACCATCTATGGCAAGTTTTAGCTCTCACCATCTATGGCGTTGTTCTATTCCCGAGTGATGAAGAAATTATTAATTTAGCAGCAATCGATATATTCCTAGCTTTAAAGAATGGAGGAGAAAATCCTACAGCAGTTGTCATCGTTGACGTGTACTATACACTTAACTATTGTCATGAGAAAAAATGCAAGCGAATTTTGTGTTATTTACCTGTTTTGTAAGTTTGATTGGTGAATCATATGTTTGATAGTGGGTGCCAAAAGCGTTGCTCAATCAATAATTTCAAGAATTGTTATGTTGACATAAAAGATAATCGAGAATGGGCTCAAAGATTGGTAGATCTTAATGAAAAAACAATTTGATGGTATGCAAAATGTAAAAGAAGTATATATATCAATGTGGAGCATTCCCTAATGTGCCACTTACGGGGACTAGAGGTTGTGTTTATTATAACCCAGTATTGGCTTTGAGACAACTTGGATGTCCTATCATAGGAGAACCAATGCCAAAATTAATAACTCATTATATTCTTTAAGACATGAGTCTATAAAGCATTGAAGATTTGAGCATAGTACGTCTATATTGGAATACGATAATCAGAAAAGGGAATGAACTAGGAAGTAGAAGTTGTGGTGCAGATGATTGCTACTGACAATGGGTCAAAAATATGGTCCAAGAGATTAAGCTACATTTTTCGTCGTACATTTGAGGCGATTGATGAAACACCAATGCAACGCACTATCGTTAGTGAAGAAATCGAGAAGCTGCAAGCATGAATTCTAGTGGCGGAAAAGCAAAAGAAGAATATGCGAGAAAAGTTAATGGTAGTTCGTCGAGCATATGAGATTGTCCTGTTGAGAAATGAGCAGAAGGCGATTTCTCATGAAAGATCAAATAAGAGGGCGAAGGTATAGAAGGATTATAAGATCAAGCTTCAATGCAATTTAAGGGATCTAGACGAGTCTTTGTGTTTGAGAAGACAAGAAAGAGACCAGGTGCGAGAGTTGAAAAGTTGAGAAAAAGGTTGAAAGATTCAGAAATCAGTGAAAGAAATGCAAAAAGACAATTTAAAGATTTGAAACAACAGTTGGAGATAGTGGTAGTAGAATATAAGACAAAGATAGAAGAATTTTGCAATTACACTAATTGGCCACAACCTTATATTGGTGATGATACACATTCGAAAGAAAAATTCCATGTTTTAGAATAACAAATAAAAGCAACTGAAAAACATAATGTTTATGGTCTCGAAGTTTTTGATATGTGTTTGGTTCCCAATGTGGCGATCCCTTCAAAATTCAAGATACTTGAGTTTGAAAAATAAAAATGTGTCACGTGTCCTAAAAACCATATGACCATGTATTGTAGAAAAATGGTTTCTCATGCTCATAATGACAAACTTCTCATCCTTTTTTTCAAGACAATTTGAGAGGGGAATCATTAAATTGGTATATGCATCTCGAGCGAAATTGAAACCATTCGTGGAATGATTTGGTTGGCGCCTTCTTGAAACAATACATGTGTAACATTAACATAGCCCCGAACATGAGGCAATTGCAAAATTCGTCGAAAAATGACAGTGAAACATTCAAAGAATATGCACAACAGTGGAGATAAGTGGTATCGCAAGTAGATCTTCCTTTATCTGAAAGAGAAATGGTTGGTAATGGATATTCTTCATTCGTTCGTTTATGATAAGATGATTGGGAGTATGTCATCAAACTTTGCTGATATGGTCATGATATAAGAAATGGTAGAAAATGGCATGAGAAGTGGTAAGATTGTATGTGCAACGAGTGGTATGAAGAAACTCCAGATGGGATTTACAAAGAAGAAAAAATGGATGTTAACTTTGTAATGGCAAACCCTTGGGTCTCTTATTCTCCAGCCATGAATTCTTTGTCGGGCCACAGTGATGCATTAGTCATCGATAAGGTTTGTGAAAAGTTGATTTAAGATTCTCTTTTCTATAGAGGATTTCCAATTGTATTTGGAAAGATCTATTATTTTTCATGTACGACTTTATGGTCAACACATGATCATCCTTTGCACATTGGTTTATCTCATCTTTAATGGCATTGATAGAGGTATCCTCGTGGCTCAGCAAAAGATTACTCCCTACGTTGGGAGCGTCTTCTTTGAAGGTAAGCCATTTTTCATTAATCAGTTCTTGCACTTTAGATTTTAAGTTTGGCAATATTCGATGGAATGCCCTACGGCTCCTGCATGGTATTCACATTTGACATTTGGGTTGTACCATTTTGGGAATGGTGGTTCAAGAGGTTTCATTGGTCTTAGAACTACCATTGAATACTGGAGTAGGTGAGGCAACAATTGGTTGTATGTAACGGGATTCGAGTCAAAACGGGTTATCTTCTTTTCTCGATTAACTGGTGGTTTGTAGTGATTCGTATTGGATTTTGGTTCCATTGGTTAATGTGACAGGTGGTGATTGGACCACGGGTGATTGATAATAACGTGGGTGATATTTAGGGTATGGAGCTTGTGAGGTCGCAACAAAATATGGATAGGGAATGTATGGAATTTTGGGTATCGGGGACTAAAAATTTAGAGGTCGATAAGAATTCATGGTTGGAGAATAAGAGACACATGAGTTTGCCATTACAACGTCAACATCCCTTTTTTTCTTCTTTGTAAATCCCATATGGGGTTTCTTCATACCACTCGTTCTACATACAATCTTACCACTTTTCATGCCATTTTCTACTTTTTCCCATATCATGACCATATCAGCAAAGTTTGATGACATACTCTCAATCATCTTATCATAAAAGGGCGAATGGAGAATACTCATTACCAACCATTTCTCTCTCAGATAAAGGAAGATTTATTTATGATACCACTTCTCTCCATCGTAGTGCATATTCTTTGAATGTTTCATTGTCATTTTTTGACGAATTTTGTGATTGCATCGTGTTCGGGTTTCAAGAAGGCATCAGCCAAATCTTTCCACGAACGGATTCAATTTCACTCGAGATGCATATACCAATTTAATGATTCCCTACTCAAACTGTCTTAAAAAAATGGATGAGAAGTTTGTCATTATGAGCATGAGAAGCCATTTTTCTACAATACATGGTCAGATGGTTTTTATGACATGTGGCACCTTTGTATTTTTCAAACTCGAGTATCTTGAATTTTGAAGGGATCGCCACATCGGGAACCAAACACATATCAAAAGCTTCAAGACTATATCATTACTTCCTTCAATTGCTTTTATTCGTTCTTTTAAAACATGGAATTTTTCTTTCGACTGTGTATCATCACCAACACGAGGTTGTTGCAAATTTTTGTTAGCATCAAAATGGGGTACTGATGGTGCACTGAATGTAATATTTTTTGAAGGTATAGTGATTTGGGGTGGCACGTAGCTCATATGAGATGGGATTTGTGATTGGTTTAGGCTTTCGGTGTTAATAGTTGAGTGGTTTAGGTTATTGTCCATAGGGTTGATGATTATGGGCAGAGTATAACCAGGTGGGAAACCATACATAGAAAATTGCACAGTTGGCGCGCGAAACTGTTGGGTAGTTGGGGTAAAGCCTAGTGGGTGAGATGGGGTAGCCTGATGTTCTTCATTTGTAGATGAAGGATTCTCATTTGTATTATCCTTCGTTGTCAAAGCATGTATAGCCTCTAGGATTCTATCTACCTTGTCCTTCAATTGGCTAATATTCACTCTCATCACTTCTTGGTTTTGTTCAAGTTCATCCATGATATAGGAGTTTGCGCGAGTACGATAAAGTTGTCGGGGAAACAATTTTATTGATTTTTTCTGAAAGATCATATGATGCTAGTTAAAAAAAACGGAAGATTTATATGCATGCATGTGGGTATTAGAGAACCATTGATTCCGCAACTTAGGCAGAAACATCTTTTGAGAAAACTCAAAACAAACTCGTTCATTGATAATTAAAAGGGTACAAGTTCAACATTTTTCTCTATAATTGAAATACATTGTTTTTATCGCTCTCGGCGAATTAAACTGTTCATTGCTTCTATCAAACTATTACAATGTTGAATGAAAGTAATAATCTAATCAGGTGTGGCAGATGGAACTATGCTGCTTTCCTTAAGAGTACGGGGACCCTTTCGATGGCTTGGTTGGCTTTGAAAGTGATTTTTTTCACAATGATCCATCCACATTATCCCTTCTGGCCCAAGCATCTCTAGTGTTTCCACCTGTTCCATCATTCGGTTTCTTAACATATTTGCTTCCTCTTGTTCCTTCAACCACGCATCTCGGTACATAGCAACAACTTCTTGTTTTTCAATTTTTTTCTTCTTCTATCCTTGTCTTATATTCTACTACCATCTCTTCAATTGTTGTTTCAAATCTTTCAATTGTCTTTTTGTATTTTTTTCATTGATTTCTAAATCTTTCAACCATTTTCTCAACTTATCAACCTACTCTCACGCTTGGTCTCTTTCTTGTCTTCTCAAACATAAAGACTCGTCGAAATCTCTTAAATTGCATTGAAGCTTGAGCTTATAATCCTCCTCTACCTTCGCCCTCTTATTTGATCTTTCAAGAGAAATCGTCTTGTGCTCATTTTCCAACAGGACAATCTCATATGCTCGACGGACTACCATTAACTTTTCTCGCATATTCTTCTTTCCCTCTTCCTCCTCTAGAATTGATGCTTGCAGTTTCTCAATTTCTTCACTAATGATAGTGGGTTGCATTGGTGTTTCATCGACTGTCTCAAATGTACAACGAAAAGATAGTTTAATCTCTTGGGCCATATTTTTGACCTACTGTCGGTAGCAATCATGTACACTACAACTTCTACTTCCTAGTTCTTTCCCTTTTCTGATTATCGTATTCCAAGATTGACGTATTATCCTCAAATCTTCAATGTTTTCTAGACCCGTGTCCTAAAGAATAAAATGGGTTATTAGTTTTGACATTGGTTCTCCTATGATAGGATACCCAAGTTGTCTCAAAGCCAATACTGGATTATAATTCACATAACCTCTAGTCCCCATAAGTGGCACATTAGGAAATTTCCACATTAGTATATTACTTCTTTTACTTGTCGCTATCTCGCATACCATCGAACTGTTTTTTCATTAAGATCTACCAATTTGTGAGCCCATTCTCGATTATCCTTTATATCAACATAACAATTCTTGAAATCAATAATAGGGCAACGCTTTTGGCACCCACTATCAAACATATGTTTTAGCAACCAGACGTACAAAACAGGTAAACAACACAAAATTTGCTTGCTTTTTTTCTCATGACAATAGTTAAGTGTAAAGTACACATCAACGAGGACAACTGTTGGAGGATTTTCTCCTTTATTCTTTAAAGCTAGGAAGACATCGATTACTTCTAAATCAATAATTTCTTCATCACTCGGAAATAGAACAACCCCAGAGATGTTGAGAGCTAGAACCTCCATAAAAGCACTTCAATCTTGGACTTTAGCTAAATGATGTGCTATTTCCTCAAAAAAACACTTCTTAGAAATCCAGAAGTCCCTTTCTTTTTTTGGCTAATCAACATTTCCTCCTCAACCCTTAGTATCTTAGCTACTTTGGTTGTGGATGGATAATTCCCCATGTAACGATAAGATTTTCCTTTTTATATGGAGTAACCTAAAATTGATCCAAACTCTTCCAAAGTAGTCGCAAGTTGGAAGTCTTGAAATGTGAAACATCTCAAAGAAGAGTCATATAATTGAGTCAAATCGGTAATAACCCCTATTTGTACGTCCACATCCTGTAAATCAAGAATTTTTTCCATATTTCTTAGTAAATGTTAACCGATGATTAAGCTCCAACAAGCTACGAAGTTCCTTTAAACTGTCAACCTGAGGCTTTTTGGCTTTCAGATTCATAGTTTTCCTTAGCATTAGGATTGCAGTTTCATTGTTGGATCCCATTTTTTATCAAAGATAATGACACCCTATCTTTGAATTCAATGGTTCTCTAATGGACCTACATAGAAATGAATGATTAAGAATATTGTATGATATGGTGTTGAAAATAATTTTTAATGCATGAAAGGCATGCATGGTACTATAGAAAAATTTAACTTTATCATTAACGATGAAAGTTATTTGCATTGATGCAAGAAAAAATGAGAAGTATACTGACGTTGGATGGTGGAGACAAAAAAATAAAATAAAAATAAAAATAAATTAAAATTAAAAAAAAATATATGTCATGTAAAAGCAAAAAGACTAGAATATGACTAAGATGCATTCCATCAAAGATTGGAGAAATTTTAAAGTCTATAAGTTTCTAAATTCGTGAATTCTTTCTTGGGCGGATTCAATAATCCTAAAATTCATTGTCTCTAGAGCCAAGTACTTGTATCGAAACATCACTACTAATAGGAAGTACATCCAAAATGTAGGTATTTCTAATGGAGTCACACTCTAGACGAGATTTTCGCAATAACCAAATAGGATGTACATCCAACATGATTACCACTAAATCCCTAACTAAACTTAAGTTTTACTGAGACTCAGGTATAGGGTCTGACTCATAAGTATGTGTCTTAGTAAAGATGTAGGATGCGGAATAAACATAATTCAATAATTTCATAATGCTAATAAAACACATATATATACAAAAACAAAATAATAATAATAATAATAATAATAATAATAATAATAATAATAATAATAATAATAATAATAATAATAATAATAAAATAAAATGATCTACTAGTTTATAAGAATATTATAATGACAATTAATATTTAAGAAATAATAAACACATAAAGTAAAAGAAAATGAAAAATAAACAAATACAGAAAAGTAAAAAATAAAATAAAAAATTGCACAATTAATTATGTTAGACTTGACTCTCTAAGGGTCCCCAGCAGAGTCGCCAACTGTCGCGGCCTAAAATTTCGAAAGGATTTCCCAATATTTTTCCTATTTTTTAAAATAAATTTTGGTCGCGACTGCATTGAATTCGAAAAATACTCGAAATTTTAGACCGCGACAGTAACTTAACAAGAGGAAAAGATGGATAAACTATGAACCCACCAAAATGGCAGAACCAAAATTTGGAGCATTACTTAGAAAATATAAACAGTAGTTTCTATTAACAAAGCTATAGATAATTAAACTGCAATTATTTCCCAAATGATATGTTTGCCTGTATTATTTAAGCAAGTAAATATATGATTGTAGCCGGGCTGTAGCCATTGGCACAATACCATCCTCCAAATTATAAATCACAATTTGTTTATAAACCATATGTGGAACATCAAACTTTCACACACCTTCTCTCATATTTTTATTTTGAACAGCATAATCAATATGCAAACGAGTAAATTAGTTCCTGATATTCAAAACATTAAAAAGAACAGTTTTTCCAATAATTGAACCTGAAATACAATCATGCACAAAGTCCCTTTTCACTTTCCCAGTCACCATTGCGCCCACCTGAGAACACATAAAAACTATCAGGATGTTTGAAACCAACAATATCAAATTATGTCATGTTGACACATTGAAACATACCACAAAAACAGGACTCAAATCATTGTTGTAAACTGAGACACATCCCTCTATGCCAACCAACTTTTTCTTAGGCATAAGAGAGACCTGCATCCATGCATACTTCAAAAACCCAACATGATAAAATAAAACTAATACAAAAAAGTCAGAGTTTCAAACAGTATAACCCACCTACTATGTGAGAGTTCTCAAGCAAATAGGGTGAAACTGGTTGCGCAACAACCCGCATTAGAACTTCGCTCGTATCTTTTGCCCGGACTGAAGATTTTTGAAGCAATTCCACTATAGTACAGCAGAAGAACAAGTTTCATTATACATAAACATACTACACAAACAACAATAGAAATCACTTGCACATTCACGGTATACAAACATGGGGCTTCACTTCAAACAATGCTCCTTGATCAATTTTAACGTATATAGCGCCTACCATGCCAACTTTATTAAGCGGGCTATCCAGAATGCAACGGAGAGCCTGCCAGCCTGGATAAGGCAAACAATTAATTCTGATCCTGAAAGATATATGTACAATTTAATAATTTAAGCATATGTGCATAGCATAAAAACCAACATTAGTTGTTGCTCACAAGAGACAACATCACTTGTAGTAATTTGTAAAATATGGACTTGGTATGAAGAATTGTTCATGGTTTGGTTCAGGAAAGAATACTGAACGGAATTGACCTATTTATGATTTGTCTCAAACCGAACCATTCTAAACGTTCAGTGCACTGGGTTTTGCTTTTCCGAACCAAACTGGAGCAACCTTTACACCGAACAGTACCTGTTCAAATCCAAAATGTTTTTTTTTAAACCGAACTGTGTTTTTCTTGGTGAACGAAACTGTTGGCTATTCTCTGAACTGATTTTGAGGTTTTAAGAACTAACTTGTATTTTTTTAATTCTATTTCTACTCCAAAATTTGAATTATTTGCACCTGAATTTTGGAATTATTCCACCATCTGAGCGCAAAAATTATCAATAGTTTGGTTTAACAAAATAGTTTAATTTTTACTGATTAACAAATAAAGGATTTGGTACTATAGTGGTAGGAAAATGGCACACATTATTCTTGCAAAACAATATGGTTGAAGATCAAAACATCATAAAAACTAAAAAGGGCCTCACCATGCAAAATGGCACACGGTAGGAAATCGCTTATACAGTTGTTCGAGTGGGTTTTTATAAAGATAGTGAGCTATGTAATAAAACACCAGTTCAGTTGATGAACTAAACTATCTGTCACAGTTAGATTCTCTTTGGTATGGTTCGGTTCAGTTTATAGATTTTTTTTAATAGTCCTACTGTTATGTAAACAATACTCTATTTTTTTTAAGAGTCCTACATAATCATTCACTAGAGTTGAAGAAAAATTATTTTACACCACTTGAAATGCAAGTTTAGGAGATAAAACCAACCTCAAGAATTATGTCAGGTCGATAATCATTTAGATTCTTGTTTTGCTCCAGCAAAAAACTGTGCATCCTCATCTGAGTTCAGAATTTTCCAGCTCTAAATCACAAATAAATAAATAACAAATAAAAAGGCTAAGAAAAGCATGTTTCCTACACAATTTAAAGAACATAAGCAATAAAATATGCTTCACTACATTATTAATAGTAAGTAACCTGCAATATACCTTGTTAACAGGACCTTTTTTAGAGAAGCATGGTCTAGGATGAAAATTGCAGGAGAACAAACAAACATTATGTGGAGAATTTGGGGCTTGTTTCTCTACTACCCACTTCCTCTTTTTCTTACTTTTTGTAATAGGATTCTGCATACTTGAACTTGATTACTTCTCTATCTTGTGAAACAAACAATGCAATACAATAAAACTCTTCACAAACATTTAAATCTCAATAACTATTAGAGACATAAAATCAGTTACATGTTAATTCCTAACTAGAGTAACTAATTTGTAACTAAAATCTGACTAGAGTAACTAACTTGTAACTAATTTAACATCTTTAATACTAACAACAAACTAAGTAAAAGAATAGCAAAACATTAAAAGCGAGAATCACATTGTAAAGTACTGGTGTCATGCAAAATATCGATGGTAAACAAGTAATGAAACTAATAAGACGTGAATAAGCCAGGCAAGTGTAATCTACCGTGCTTTGTGTATTCCGGCGACGCCAACTGTAACAGAGGGCAATGCGGCTGAGTTCTGACTGGGTGCGACGGTTAAAGGCCGCGCTCCGACGGCGACGGGGATGTCATTTGGCAAGACACGGGTCTCCTATTACTGACCTAAAATATTTTGAATTTGGCAACTCACACCCCTTATTTTGCAGATTACACTCCACAAATATTAGTTACCGTTATAAGAGCTCAAAAAATTATTTTAACGCATACACAAACTCAAATCACTTACCACTATAAGTTCTAAATTTTAAGAAATTACATAGAGTTAATTCACGCTAGAGTAGGTGATATTAGTTTATGAATATTACTTTACGAATCACAAAATAAAGAATTTTATATTGTGACCATTAAAAATAAAAAAACTTAATCCTATACTTGATAAAACTTTCAAAATTATTACCCACACCCCTCACATTACTTCCCACACCCCCTTTTTTTTTTAAACCAAAATATCTTTTCATATTTATAATATTTTTTAATTTTATTTCTCCATTCATCACCATTCTTAACATCTCAAAACTCACATATCACAAAATCATCATATCTCACCAACCCTAACTCATAATCATTCAAAAATCACATCATTCACTCATAACATACACTACATCAATTCCCTCTGCGTAGTGTGGTTAAAGTGGCCTAAAAACGTATATTTGTTGATCTGTTTTTGAATTTAAATTTTTTTCCTAAATTTGAGGATTGTACGTGAATTCAGTTCATGTACGTTGTATTGTTACGTGAACTGAATTCACGTATATTAAAAAATATATATATATATATATATATATATATAAATCTCAAGATGTACGCAATCTTAATTTACGTAAATGTACGTGATTTAAGATTGCATAATCAATTGAATTTGAATATTAACACAGCTACGCAAACTCAATTTCACGTACGTTTATATAATTTAATTTAATTGAGAAAATTACTACGTCATCCCAGAATCGAGTCGCCACATGATCGTCGAAAGTCATAAGGAGAGAACTATCAACCGGACCACTAGGATATCCATCATCCTGTGGAGGTTCATCTATGTCATCTAATTGGACTTCGGGTTGGGATTCTTCCTGTTGTCGTTGTTGTTATGCATGTGCGGAAGCAATTGGCCTAACACGACGACCCTCCACATTATAAGTACCCTCGTTAACTATAACACGAGTCTCTCTATCAGTAAATATAGTGTGCACTATATCTGCAAAACAAAAATCATAATAAAAATCAAAACAACAAAGCCTACGTGAACTGAGTTCACGTACGTGAACTAATTGTCAAAAACTTACGTGAACCCATTTTCAAAACTCAAAAACGTACGTGAACTGAGTTCACGAACAATGTTTGTGAAAAGAGTTCATGTATGGTATACGTGAATTCAGTTCACGTATGTGGTATCACTATGTCTTACGTGAACTCAGATCACATATACCCTACTTGAACTCATTTCACGAACATGAGTTCACGAACAATGTTTGTGAAAAGAGTTCATGTATGGTATACGTGAATTCAGTTCACGTATGTGGTATCACTATGTCTTACGTGAACTCAGATCACGTACACCTTACTTGAACTCATTTCACGAACATGGTTCGTGAACTGAGTTCACGTACGTTGCTAGATTTTTGAAAATGGTTTCGTGTACGTGAACTCAATTCACGTACATTTCTAGATTTTTGAAAACGGGTTTGCGTGTTCACGTACGTTTCTGGGTTTATGGCAGCGAAGGTTTTCATCATCGTCAAAAATGGAACCTTGATTTTAAGTTTTCAGACATTGCATCTGTAATCATAAATCGAAACAATTGCAATAATGTACAAAAAAACAACAACAACAAAGGTTCATGTTTACTTGATTCACAACAGTGATGATTGATGATGCTCACTTGATGAAGATGTTGAAGATGGTTGATGATGATTGAAGAAAATGAAAAAGATGTTGAATGAAAACGATGAAGATAGAATGAAGAGGAAGAAGATGAGTTAGGTTAATGAAGAGGAAGAAGGTTGAAATAAAGCGAAAGGGCAATTTGGGAATTTTGGTTTTTAAAAAATTTGAGGGGTGTGGGTAGTAAAATAAAGGGTGTTGATAGCAAAATTGTTTTTCAATACTAACTTGAAAACATAAAAATCGTTAGTGAACTTTCTCTAGTATGGGAGGCATAGAAATACACTTAGTAATGAAAATATATTTAATAAAGAAATTTGAATGTGTATGTGTTGTGTGAGAAATGTATACCACAAAGTAAATGATATAGGCATAGATATCAAACACAAGAAATATTCTAATTCAATCAATGTGAGCTAGTTAAATTCTTATAGTTGTTGGATTTTCAATGTAGTGCTCAAAAAATATTTTATGCTCTAACTATATAATTTGTATTTTTTATAGTATCAACAAGTTTATACTTATATTTTGACAGTCTCATACCTACACTTGTATTTTCTATTCATAACTAACTATATGATTTGTATTTTTCTAGCATCAACAAGCTTACAGTTGAATTTTTTTTTTTTAGTCTCAGCATGTCTACACATGTATTATTTTATCATCAACAGGCTTACACGCAATCACTCAATTTATCATGTAGTCACATAAGACTCTAAGATGTTGCAAGAATATGATATAAATTTATGGAATCTGTTTAAAACCCAATGTATATGAGATTAATATACAAAAACACACTCAAATAATGATCTACAAAGTTGATTATGTGAGCAAGAGTATGTCTGATAGTGAAGAGATCTTCATAACATACACTTGAAAAAAGAGTTATAATTAAAGTGTAGTCTCTTAGTCTTTTAACATTTAACATCTCTTTGTATTTATTGGTGGGAGATTGATGTAGAAAGCATATATGACCGTTGAAGTATGTTTCAATGTAGTATATTATGTTTTTGAACTTTCTTGAGACACTTTAGAATATCATTCTCATGTGTTCCACTACATTAATCTCTTACTATAATCATATTGTTGTCTTTTTACAATTCTTGTGCAGCAGCAAGCTCGACATATGCTTTAGAGTTTGAGTAATTAGTAGATTTATGAATGCTCTAAAAAGGTCACATTTAATAGTTGCTAAAGAATATGGTGAGATATACTTGTTGGAAACTTTGTAATATGGCGTCCTAATTTCGAACAAGCTAAAATAGAAAAATTGTTTTATTTGGATACTTATATTCAATTGGTTTGAAGATATAATTGATAGAAGAGTTACATCTAACTATGTATTCGAATTAATGGAAACACTAATTTATTGGTACTCAAAGAAACAACTAGTAATAAGAATTTTATAATGCAAAACACAATAGACATTACAAGCATTTATGGTGTGTGTCAAACATTATAGTTTGTATCATTGTTAGCAAAAATGAAAATTGAATTGTGCATGTATGTATCATTAATGGTTGACAACAAATCAACCACTCACTTTGCTGTGGTGTGTAAATTTGGCCCCCACTTTCATATGTTAAATTACTTTCCTAATTTGCATAAAATTTATAAAGTTCATTCCTTATTCCTTTGTTTTGTATTTGCCAATTGTAGAGATCTCATTGATATTAAGTATATAATTTTATAGATGGAATAAATACTAAATATGCAATTTCAATAATCAACTTAATAACTCGAATGTAATTTTAGTAGTAGTTGAATCAAAGGAAAATGTTAATTACCAATTAGTTAAAAAAAACTATAAACGTGTATAAATTAATACATCAATCAATAATAATATGAATAATGTAATATTCGCAGTTTTTTCTTTATCAATAAAGTGTTAATGAACCATAGTATATTTCAACACGGATTTGAATTAAGTCACACACATTTTGACTATAATTAAATGATTTAAATTTAAAAATATTTTCAATTTTTTAAAATTTAAATTATTTTATATTCTCCAAACAATAGAGATCACGTAATTACATAGAATCGTGACTGCAAAAAAATATATTAAACACATTTAAAATAAACACAATCACATCTAAAGTATTTAAACATTCGCACATCAAATTGTTTGAATATTCACATAAATGATAAAAATTAAATAAAAAAATAATTTAATCATATAACTAAATAAAAATCTATTATTTAATATACTTTTTAATAAAATGAAAAATCTTTTATTTATTTTTGACTTATGTATTTTATTTAGGTATGCCAAACAATTTGTGTCTTTATATAAATAAGTATTTGTCCACTCAAACATGTTAACATTGAGGCAAAGCTGAGTAATCAAATTCACATTGAATTCAATATGTATAAAAAACATTACCTTAATTACGAGTATATGGTAAAAAGGACATGATTGGCTAGGCACGTCTCATCAGATAGCTGGTGCACTGACTGACACACTCCTCCTCTGGAGAAGTAAACCAGTAAAGAGAGAGCCAAATCATGAATTATATCTCATGTCCAATCTTAAGCAATAATATAATAAGATAAGTAGGGGTGGACAGATTTGCCACACCCGCCTATAACCGGCCGACCCATACGGCCCATAAGCAAACGGGTGGTTTGGATCGGGTTGTCGGATTTCGCGGGTGAACTTCAATGGATATACACGGTCTACAATGGTCGGGTTCGGGTGAAGAAATTGGATCCATCGGCAACCGTAATCGACCGCCCAATATATATGAGATTGAGGCCCAACCTTCCTCTCCATATTTTGGCCCAGTCCATTTCAACTTTTCATATAAAATCACTACTTCCAGCAAACCCTAGCCGCCCAGCAAACCCTAGCCGCCCAGAAAACCCTTGTTCTGCATCTTTTCTCTTGTTTTCAACTATCATTTTCTTTTCCTTCGAAACCTTCCTTCGAGACCCCAGTAACACATCTTAGAAGCTCTTGATCTCATCTCTCTAGTATCTCGACCTCTCTTTTATTCACTTCATTATATTATACTCTTTTCGATCTCACATCTTCAACCACAAATGGAAAAGGGGCAAAAGAGTGTTGGAGAAAGCTCACAACTGCACATAGAAAGGTACTCGTAGAAAGTTTTATGATTTTCTGTTATGATTTCCTTATTATTTTTTACAATTAGGGTTTATTTTTTATAACTAGCATTTTCATCTTGTTAAGCTTTCTATGATCAGGAGCATCTTTTTTGTTTGTTGGCTCAGAGCAAGAAGCATATAATGTAAGGTTAGAGTTCTATGAGTATATTGTTGATTGTATTATGCAAGTTTTTGGTCAAAGTGTTTACTTTCAATAGCTTCTGCCTCTTTTAGTTTCAAGTTTTTCTAAATACTTAACTATTAATTTTTAACTATAACTTTTATTTTGTGTGAGGCTTTCTGTTGTAGTATCAATGGTTATGTGTATATGATATTGTGTGTTTGTATGGTATGCATATATCACAGTATCTCAGAAAATGCATACTGATGCCAAACAAGAAAGTTATCTTCTAAATAACTGTACGTTGACATTTTATTTTCTGTTTGAAAATGTAGGGTTTATAGATTGTTTTGTTGTATTAATATTTTGCAGCAAGTTACTCTAACTGGTGATATTGTTGTGCAGTTGAAAGAGCTAAGACAATGTCATATAGAGTTTAAAATAGAAAGTAAATTGATTTTGCATGTCTGAGTTTGAAAGGTACTTTTGTGTTTTCTTACAACTCCTTATAGATTTCCTTACAAAAGATTTCATTGAAACATAGATGTTATGAATGTTCCTTCTCTTAACTTTCCATCTTTTTCTCCTAAGATTTCATTACATCACAGACAAAGGAGAATACAAAATATACTGAGAAACTGCTATTTTTTTTCAATTCCACTGTTATTTTTTTTCTTCTAATTTGCATTATGTGTGCAGAAACTATTGAAATCACTAGGAAATCCTCATGGTGCAGCAATATTCCTTTGATTACTGTCATTTTAATAAGGTTGATTAAGATGTAATTTATGTAATTTATACTTGAGAATTTTAATTTGTATTGGTTGTGTGAATGTAATTTGTATTGATCATGTGAATGTGAATTTGTGATTTAATATTTGGCTTAGATTTTGTGGCCAATGTGAATGCAATGTCTTGAGAACATAATACAATAAATCTTTGATTGGATTATATTTTGATTAATATTGTAATAAAAAATTGTGATATAAAAAAATTGAATTTATAAAACAAAAATTGAAGTTATAAAACAAATATGAGTCTGATTGGCAGGTTGGACCATTTATTTTAATGGGCCAGAGTTGTCTTAAATATAACAAACTATATTGGGTCAAATTATTTTTTATGGTTAGGTCACATTATTTAACTTTTTTTTAAAATGAAAAAGAAAGGCCCAACAAAGTCCAGAAGTCTAACCCGTTTTGACCCACCCGTTCACAACCGTCACCCAATGGCCCGAAATAAAAAACGGACGAAATTGGGCCCATTAGTACCACCCGAGGATTCAATCGGGTTTAGGTTTTTTGACCCGAATCCGACCCTATCCGACCCATGTCCACCCCTACTAAACACCCAACTCACTACTGGTTCTAGCTAGCTAAATAAATAGGGCCTATCGTAATAGTCGACAATAGTGCAGATAAGCAAAATATATATGTTCGTTTTGTTATTATCATTTGTCATGAACGTGAGACTGATACATTCATCTTTTACCCCTTTTTCCGGTACTAATTCTGAGACCTACGTACTTATCTTTAGGGGTGGACATGGGTCGGATAGGGTCGGATTCGGGTCAAAAAACCTAAACCCGATTGAATCCTCGGGTGGTACTAATGGGCCCAATTTCGTCCGTTTTTATTTCGGGCCAGTCGGGTTCGGGCCATTGGGTGATGGTTGTGAACGGGTGGGTCAAAACGAGTTAGACTTCTGGACTTTGTTGGGCCTTTCTTTTTCATTTTAAAAAAAAGTTAAATAATGTGACCTAACCATAAAAAATAATTTGACCCAATATAGTTTGTTATATTTAAGACAACTCTGGCCCATTAAAATAAATGGTCCAACCTGCCAATCAGACTCATATTTGTTTTATAACTTCAATTTTTGTTTTATAAATTCAATTTTTTTATATCACAATTTTTTA
>NC_021167.2:11607742-11608680 GCF_000331145.2 Cicer arietinum | reverse complement strand
TCAAGAGCTTCTAAGATGTGTTACTGGGGTCTCGAAGGAAGGTTTCGAAGGAAAAGAAAATGATAGTTGAAAACAAGAGAAAAGATGCAGAGCAAGGGTTTTCTGGGCGGCTAGGGTTTGCTGGGCGGCTAGGGTTTGCTGGGCTGCTAGGGTTTGCTGGAAGTAGTGATTTTATATGAAAAGTTGAAATGGACTGGGCCAAAATATGGAGAGGAAGGTTGGGCCTCAATCTCATATATATTGGGCGGTCAGTTACGGTTGCCGGAGGATCCAATTTCTTCACCCGAACCCGACCATTGTAAACCGTGTATATGCATTGAAGTTCACCTGCGGAATCCGACAACCCGATCCAAACCACCCATTTGCTTATGGGCCGTATGGGTCGGCCGGTTACGGGCGGGTGTGGCAAATTTGTCTACCTCTAGTGTAACACCCCAATTTTTAACAGCGTGAGTGCATTTTTTTTTCAAAAAACATCTAATGTAAATCCAAAGCGTAACACAAACGATAATTGTCATAATTAATTACATCATAATTATAACAAACTGAATATATCCATTGAAGTTCACCCGCGAAATCCGACAACCCGATCCAAACCACCCGTTTGCTTATGGGCCGTATGGGTCGGCCGGTTATGGGCGGGTGTGGCAAATCTGTCCACCCCTAGTGTTTAGTGGACCAGATGTATTAAATGAATAACAACATCTAAATCAAATCAAATTAAAAATTATTCATTATTTTTAAATTTAGGTAAAAAAAAAGAAACTAAATCAATATTAAACTATCTAACCAACATTATTTATATTTTTTATATTTATAACTTCTACATTATAAGTTCATAATATTTCGTAAAATATAAACAAATTCAAATTTAATTTTTTTAATTATGAAAATCTACTATCAACTTTATTTCATTTTATTTTATATTTGAATAATTT
>NC_021167.2:11607039-11607242 GCF_000331145.2 Cicer arietinum | reverse complement strand
TTCCCAGTTTTGGTCCCTCAAACAGAATTTTGGTCCAAAACTTAATGAAATTTCATTTTTTTTTTGCATTTATTTAAGTCACACCATGCCCCAAAATCTCATTTGCAACAATTGTACCTAGAATCCATGATTATAAATGGTGTAGTACGACTTTAAAAAATGAAATTTCATTAAGTTTTTGACCAAAATTCTGTTTGGGGGAC
>NC_021167.2:11528460-11606836 GCF_000331145.2 Cicer arietinum | reverse complement strand
TTGCCCATTTTAGAGGATATAAATCCTTATTTTTCTATCTTTTCTCATTTTATCAATATAAATATAGTTTCTTTTCAATTTAAATATATGTTCTATCTTTAAATGCTTTTGTCAAGATTACAACATGGTAGGGATGACAATGGGTAGAGTTTGGGTATGATACTATAGTACCGTCCTCATACCCGCGATTTAAAAAAATAATCATACTTGTGTATGTACCCTCTTGAGTATCAACTTTAATACTCGTACCTTTACCCTCTAGGTACCTAAGTGTCCGTACTCATACCCATTACCCACGCTTTAACTAACAAATCGATAAATAAATGATATTGTTGTGATTAAATTTAAAATTTATCCTAATATCTTAAATCCAATCATAAAGTATTATAAACCCAAATATTTTCGAACTCAAAACATTTCAAATGAACACTCGTTACAATACACATTCAAATGTTCATAATTATATTTTATAAAGTTGTAAGTCATACGATAATAATATTCGAGATTTGTAAAAACAATTGATATAAAGTTGCAAGTATAATTATAAAGTCACGATTAATAAGACATGACTATTAATAATAAAATCACAATTATTTACCTATTCATCATAATCAGATTATTAAAAAATTTGCCAACATTTATCTTTCAATTATAAATATTGTAGTGGTCAAATGATATTAATAGATGTTAAAACATAAAAGAAAACAATTAATTAAACTAAACACTAATATAATAAATAAATAAATAAATAATATATTTATATAAGTAGGGATGCGGGATGGGGTGGGTACTATAGTACCTGTACCCGCACCCATACCTGTTTAATTTTGCGGATAATTACTCGTCCCCATGACCATACCCATTATGCGAGTTTTTACCTTATCTATTGTAGATTTTATTTTTTTTTGCGGGTATCCACTAAGTTTGGGTCTAATTATCATCCCTACGTGATATCAAAGTTTATCCATCGTACCAACTCATATTCATTTATATACAAGCAAAAGTCTAATACTATTAGGTGTTAAGGAGTGTATTAAAAAAAATCTAAATCCTTAATTGAAAATAGATATAACTCTAAAAAATATTTATAAAAACTTAATATAGTAATTTTAGTTTATTAAATTTATAAAAAGATATAAATATTAATGAATTTAGTTGTTTAAAAAAAATATTTATGAATTTTTAAGCCGTCGGTTAATTTTGTCATTTATTCAAAAAAAAATATTTAACTATACTGTTAAATTATTTCATTACATGAGTTGATATGTTAATTATCTATATTTGACATAACAACTTATGTGACATGTTATAGGGAACAAATTGAAGGATGAAATATTTGGAGTGTTACTCTTCATTTAAAAGTTGTTTTCTTACTCGCTCAAAATCTATAATATTTTTTTTTTCTTTCTCCTCCTCAAACCAATTAAATCCTTAATCTTTTTACTCATACACACCAAATATCTAATCTTCTGTCTCATTTTCAGAGTAATGAATCTAAAATTCGAATTTGAAAAGGGCAAATGATAAGTGTGAGATCTCTAGTTTTAAATTTTACATCAATATAATTTTGGAGAAAATATTAATCTTTTGATGGATATATTTCAACTACACAATCGTTTTTGCTTCTACTTTCGAATATTTGCACATATTTTGTAATATATAGATTATTTTTGTAATATAAAAAACATATAACATGAATTATTTATGTAAATTTTAAATAAATTTAAAATAATTTGATATGAAATTAAGATTAAAAAAAAACTAATGTAGTTTAATTAAAATATGTAAAATGTTAATTTTTATATTTTCTATGCCGTATCAAATAATTTTAAAATTATATAGAAATGTAGTTTAATTAAAGCTCTAATGTAGTTTAATTAAAGCTCTAATGTATATTTTTTTAAGTTAAATAACACTTGTGGTTTCTTAATTTAATTTCAATTAATATTTTAATTATTTTTCTTCTAATTTGGTTATTTATTTTAATTTTAAGTGGTAATTTGATCTTTTATATTTTAAAATATCAACAATGATTTCCTATTTTTATTTATAAAAATTCATCAAAAATTTTAAACAAAATCTATCAAATTAGTTATCATCTTCAATATAATGTAAATTTTATCAAAACTCAAATATTCAAATAAACTCATATTTTGATCTCCAATAACATCAAATTCATCAAATAAAGAATAAAATATGAGTTTATTTAAAAATTTAAGCTATGAATTTGATGAAATTTACATTATACTGAAGATGATAATTAATTTTAGGGATTTTGTTTGAAAATTTTGATTAATTTTCGTAAAAAAATGATAACATTGTCGACATTTTAAAACATAAAAAATCAAATTGTCACTTAAAATTAAAATAAAAGACTAAAAAAATAAAAATTAAATAACTAAAACGTTAACTGAAATTAAGATAAGTGATCACATATGTTATTTAATATTTTTTATAAATTAAGGTAAGAAATAGACACCTAATTCAATTTACTGAATAAATTTTTGAAAATTAAAATTTGTCGTCAATGTTAATAATTTTGATTATATTAGACTTTGTTAAAATACTAATATATTAAGATTTTTTAATTTAAAAATCATTTGGGATATTTATATATATTACTAGAGATTAAATCGACGTTGTACTCTCTTTTAAAACAATATCACTTTACAACTGTACTTGTGTTGACTAAAAAAAGAGTAGTACAAATTTAATACTTCATCAATTTGATAATATTGAAAATTTTAATTATTTTATATATTAAGAAACATATATAAATAAAAAAGAAAATTCATCATATTTATAAAATTATCATTATAAGATATTCGTATATTATTAATATCCGAAATATATATTAAAAATTAAATAGATAATTTATTTTAGAATATACGGGTTATATAAAAAAAATTAATAGTATTAATTCATTACGGTGCTTTCTTGGATACTCGTCACCTCTACCTCTAGGCTCTAGCTTGTATGGGCACATAAAAAAGTAAAACATTGTACCTACAAAAGATATGTTCCTTTTCTTAACTACTACTAGTAGCTAGTACTTTCAACTATATCGGTTAGGCAGTAATTAGTATTTTATTTAAGTACTAGTATTAATTAATAGTACTCCATTAGAGTACAATAACATTTGCCAGAAAAGAAATCCATTAATGTCAAGTTATGGCCCATCTCTTCTTTTTTTGCGGGATTTATTTATGATCCTTTGTTGATGGGAAAAAGTGTGTATGGGTTCTCAATACGGAACATAATAATTTGGGGAGAAATATCCATTCGGAGTGTTTAGAGTTTAGAGTAGGAGAAAAAAGAAAGAAACAACCCATGCACAATGAATAGTGTCACTCAGTCTCACATGATGCAAATAAATGGGCGAGAGAATGGGTATGAGATGGGGCACGCTTGTTATATATATATATATAAAATTAAAAAAAAAAAAATATGACACTACACTATTAATTTGATCCTCTAATAAAATTTGAAATAACTATAAACTCATAATTTAATCTTTTAAAAGAGATTATGGAGTAGCAATATAATTTGATTATCTAAAGTAGAATTTGGAATAACATCAGACATTAATAGACCTAAATTAAAATACAAAATAAACTGTAATGATACTAAATTAAACCATAATTTAGTTGTCTAAAATCTAAATGAGAATTTTAATTACAATGTAAAATAAATAATGTTCAAAATCGAATTGTGATATAGTCTTGCCGCAATCCCATTAAAATCCATCGAATCACCATTAAATAACATCATATTCCACATCAACTAGATAAACCATATAAATCTGCCCCATCACAAAACGACAAAATGAAAATATTTAAAAAGAGAGAGTAATAATTAATAATACATCAATAGTTAGTAATTTGCGTAAAATGAGCTAAATGAATGATTGTGTGTGAAGGGGAGGGAGTCTTAGTTAGGTCATAGTCCCTTCCCTTGTGTGAGTTGTGTGACCTTTGAGGGTCGAGCGAGACACGTTGCCCCGCCTTACCATAAAGGGGCCCACTTTTTCCACACTTCCACAAAAACACACACCCTTTCTTCCTTTCATTGGTGACTTTCTCAAAAAAAAAAAATCCCTCACAAGCCAAACAGCACCAAAACCAACGCTTCAATAAAAGGAAACTAAAATCTACAAAGTACAATACTACCTCACTCACCCTTTCCCTTTCCATTTCATTTTCCCCTTTCCCCATCACAATATAATTCCAATATTTCCAAAATAAAATAAATAAATAACTCACCCATTCAGTTTCTTACAATTTTCCCCTTTCCCCATCACATAAATTCTCAACCAAACTAAAAAAAAATTAGCAAAATACCCACATCATATTTCTTCTTCTACTAACTATCATTAGTCCATCTCACACTAAAAGAAAAAAAAAACCACTTTCCTTTTATTTCCCCGAAATAATTAAATAAATAAATAAATAAAAACACACTATAAATAGTCAACAACCCAACTTTCCTTTTCATTCTCTTATTTTTATCTCATCTTTTTTTAGGTTGGTTTTCTTTCTTTCATTCTTTGAATTGTATGCTGGTTCATTCTCTGCATCATTAATTTAAATTACTCATTATATGGCAAAAATGAATAAAGGCGTTAACTTACTTTCTGTGTTTTTATCCAAATGAGGATGAATTAAGGTGAAGGAGAGAAATCAAAGGGATATGGCGAGCGAGAAGATTAAGATTAAGAAGATAGACAACGCAACAGCGAGACAAGTTACTTTTTCGAAACGAAGAAGAGGCTTGTTCAAAAAAGGTGAAGAACTCTCCGTTTTGTGTGATGCTGATGTTGCTCTCATCATTTTCTCTTCCACCGGAAAGCTCTTTGAGTATTCTAATTTAAGGTCAATCTCTCTCCATTATTATTTTTCACTAAATAAGCGTGATGAAAACAATTATTGATTAGATTTTATTTATAATCCATTCTTTTTTAGAATTATTATTCAGTATTGATTAGTACTTTTCTGACATTAAATATAAGCAAAAATAGATCAAAGATAGTCGATGTATTTTGTCCAAATATTTTAAGTGAGTAAAGAAATGAAAGTAATTAGATATAACTATACGTTGAGGTAGTGTTGGACAATGAACATGCCTAAGTTCTGATGTAATTTTTATGCATTTAAAATATTATTGTGCATTTGGTTTCACAACTGTTTTTGGGGTGCTCAATATTATATATATTTTTTGTTATGAAGCATGAGGGAAATACTTGAAAGGCATCATTTGCACTCAAAGAACCTGGCAGAGCTGGAAGAACCATCTCTAGAGTTGCAGGTTTGTTGTACTTGTATAATTAGTATTGAATCACTTTATGTTTTTTTGGTTGGTGCCAATTTAATTTGAAAAATTAATAGATAGATTACATAACTTGATGACAATCATTTATGGCTTAAATTTGTACTGCAGCTAGTTGAAAACATCAACTGCTCCACATTGAGCAAGGAAATTGCTGAGAAGAGTCATCAGCTAAGGTGCAACAACCACAATTTCATATATAAACGGATTTGGATTTCTTGCTGTAACTGTTTGATGTAGTTACAGCAAGATTAACATCGAGATTGATTACAACGTGAAAACTTTACAGCGGGGAAATCCAAATCCATATATATATGATTGTATTGCAAAATGAATCATCTGCAGTTAGTTTTATGGTGCAGTCGACTGCTGATAAGAGAGAGACTTTTATCTCTTTCTTAATTTAATAGTCTATTGTCAGCTTAACCTCAGTCGTCTGCACCATAATGTTGACTGCAGAGGATTGAAGTACATTAATTTGTCGCGTTTCTTGATATAAATATATGAAGATTTGATAACATTTAAAAAAAATATTTACAGGCAGATGAGGGGAGAAGATCTTCATGGTCTGAATGTTGAAGAATTACATCAATTGGAGAGGTCTCTTGAAATTGGGTTGGGGCGTGTACTAGAAACAAAGGTCTTTCGATTGTAACTTTTTTAGTCCTTATAGCATAATCTGTCTCATTTATACTTAATCTTTTCAAATATCTTTCTACTTTGCAGGAAGAGAAGATTATGATGGAGATCAAACACCTCCAAAGAAAGGTTAGAAAATGGAGTTTCTTTTATCATTAATATTTTGAGTGTAATTCTTGCATTCATCACACTTGGCCGCTACAAATTTAGATCATTTGTGTTTTTAGTCCTTGATGAGGGACTAACACTTTATTTTTATTTAATTTAAGGACAAAAAATGAATACAAATTTTGTAGGAATTAGAATTTAATTGTGTCAATTTTATAGGGCTTAAATACATATTTAATGAAATTAATAATCTGCTTTTACTTTTTTAAATTTCTAAAACTTGTGTCAAATCTATTTGTTAATAGAGCAATACAAGATTTTCTTGTAGTGAACAATGGTTATTTTTTCTAAAAATTTTTATAATGCATCATATCTAAGTAACATTTTATCTTCCATGCATTTTGATGATTCACTTTCTCACATCTTATTAGCATGTTAAAATGAACAAATATCTTATATAAAAAATACAATAAAATATTTTCACAAAGTAAATAGATTCTTAGAAGATTGCAATGGAATTTATCATGTGGTCGTGGACCGTAGAGGCTTTTGGTTTATATATTATGTTTATTTTGCTTATAGTTATAAAAATATATCTTTGTTTTTTATTTCCAACTTTTATAGAGGAAATGATGAAAATAAATTGTGTTATTTTCAATATTTTAAAATTTTAAAAATAAGAAACAAAGTAATAAATAATAGGCTAAATAAGTCCCTTACCTTAATTTCAATTAACGTTTTAGTTATTTATCTTTTTTTTTCTCCCCGATTTGGTCTTTTATTTTAATTTTAAGTGACAATTTGATCTTTTATATTTTAAGATGTCAATAATGTTATCTTTTTTTTTTTACAAAAAATTCATCAAAATTTTCAAACAAAACCCATAAAATTAATTATATTCTTTAATATAATACAAATTTTATCAAATTTGTAACTCAAATTTTTAAATAAATTTATATTTTAATTATTTATTTGATATTATTAGAGATGAAAATATGAGTTTATTTAAAGATTTAAGTTATGAATTTGATGAAATTGCATTATATCGAAGATGATAATTAATTTTATGTATTTTGTTTGAATTTTTTTATGAATTTTTGCAAACAAAAAGGATAACATTTGTTGACATTTTAAAATATAAAAGATCAAATTGTCACTTAAAATTAAAATAAATGATCAAATCGAAAAAAAAAAGTTAAAATAAAATAAAAAACTAAAATGTTAACTGAAATTAAGTTAAGAGATCACATGCTATTTGTCTTTAAGAACACGATGCATTTGCGTTTTAAGTTTAAATAGAAAACAAATCTAACAATAATTGAAACAAAACAAGTTCCATGAATTGTGTTGGTAATTAAGAACAATTCATTAAAACATTACTTTATAATCTTTATTTTAGTTTGTTTCCTTCATTCAGCTAACAACTCTACTTTCATAAAAAAAAACAACTCTCACTGAACCTGCAGGGAATGCAGCTGATGGAAGAGAATGACCGACTAATGCGACTTGTATGATGTTCTTTTTCTTTTTTGTCTTTATCAATTTTGATTTGTGTCTCTTTTTCTCTCATGCAGACTAGTTTTTTATTCTATCGTATCTATTTTAAGTTAACTTTAAAGGCAGTTTTCTTTCTTTTATTTCTACTTTTATACTGAATTAGTTGCCTATTTTAATTTTTTTTACCTTTCGTCTTTCTTTCAAATATTTAAACACAAAAATGATGATTTATATGTTTAAATAATGTGATTTACAAATTACAATGTAGTATCATCGTGACAAATTAATTATTTACATGTCATTCGTTAAATTACAATATTAAGTGTTGATTGTTCTACATCATTAAATTCTACGTCATATTATTTAAAATGTCACTTTATTATTTTTACATCTACAAATTTTATAAAGATACCGAAACCCGAGATTTTATATTAGACAAACAAATTTCATAAACAAATGAAAATAGAGACACTTAAACCGCAATTAAGCTTTTAAGTTAAAATTTATCTTTCCAATTATTTAAATTGTAAACACCGTAAATGTAATCACATTTAACATATACTATATTTGTGGAGAAATTTTAGACCTCATATATCAAAGGGGTGTCATAGTGTGATGTGGTAGGATAATATTGCATCTATTATAAAATTTTACATTGTATATAAATTAATCGCTTCTAATTAAACGTGACAGAATTTCACACGCTGTTTTTTTTCTTCTTCTCGTATTTGTACAGTTTCATATTTTAACTAGTTTTGGAACAAAGTTGTCTAATAATGCACTTGTATGTGTTGGTACACAATTAGGAGGCGAACATGAACAATGGTAAAATGTTTGGAGGAGTTGAATCAGAGAACGTGGTTAATGAAGAAGGTCAATCCTCAGAATCTGTCACCAACGTTTGTAACTCCACTGGTCCTCCCCAGGACTATGTGAGCTCAGACACATCCCTCAAGTTAGGGTAAGTTCATTTTAATTAATTCTGAATGAATATATGAGGTAATTATAATCTCTTAATTAACGATTTAATGCATGTATTATTTTCAGGCTTCCGTATGCCGGTTAGTGCGTGGGACTATAATTACTGGCTTACAATATTAACAAGGATTATTATTGGTTAAATAAAGTAAATGATTGTCGCTTTAATCTTTTTCTATATGTATGTGTATGGAGTACTTATTAGTAATTAGTAGTTTTGGTAATGACTTCAGGGGCTAATGTATTCTAGATATGACTAGATGACATATCATATGGAAAATGTTTTACCAAAAAGTAATTTCCAAATACCAATTAGCGTTTTAAATCAATCCCCCAAATTGTGGGTGCTGTGAAGCAATTGCATTCCGATGCTTAAGTTAAGGCTCTATTTTGCGATGTCAAAAAACGAGTTGCAATGTCGAAAAACTAGCTTATGGGTTATGGCCCCTAAAATACAAGTTATAAGTTTTGTTCGATAACAGTTATTTATATGTTTATAGTTTATAATTTTTTTTACAAATTAATAGTTTATAATATTTTTTATAAATTAATTTAAATAATTTATGAATTTATAATTTTTTTTTTAATTTTATCCCTACTATTGTAACTATTTTTTTACCTTTTATAATTTATTTATTATAATTTTAATTAAATAATTTTAATAAATAATAATTGAAAGTAAATAATTTATTTATTATAACTTTAAATTGTTTGTGAATAATTTAAATTTTAAAGAAAATAATTTATTTATCTCTAATAAATAAAATAGATAAATAAATAATAAATAGGCTAAATTACATCTGTGGTCCCTTAACTTAATTTCAGGTAACGTTTTAGTCATTTATTTTTTTTTTTCCCGACTTGGTCCTTTATTTTAATTTTAAGTAACAATTTGATATTTTATGTTTTAAAATTTTAACAATGTTATCCTTTTTTATACAAAAATTCAAAAAACAATTTAATTAAAACTCATAAAATTAATTATATTCTTCAATATAATATAAATTTCGTCAAATTCGTAACGCAAATTTTCAAATAAACTCATATTTTCATACTTTATTTGATATTGTTAGGAATAAATGACTAAATCGGGAAAAAAAAAAGATAAATGACTAAAACGTTACCTGAAATTAAGTTAAGGACCACAAATGTAATTTAGCCTAATAAATATATTAGATTGATAAATTTAAATTAATAAAAAACTTAAATAACTACTTTAAAATATTTTAAACATTGGATAATAAAAATTATTTTTAAATAAGAATGATCTATTATGTTATTTTATACTTTAAGCTAATTGAGTTGTTAATTTTTATCAAACCAACAATTATCAGCTATAAACTATTATCTATTAGCTATAAGTTAATTTACCAGAAAAAAATTTAAAAATAGAGAATGTTGGGAGTATACCAACAATTCTGTTGATAAAACATTAATGAGAAATAAAAAACAATCAATACATAATAACATGAAAACTTTAAAATGGGAGAAAATTTTCATATGTTATCTAATAATTAGATTAACACTGCAAATTACATCTCACATTTTTTTAAGATAAGAGTATAAAAAAAAAAGAGTTAGACATATAAATTTAAAATGTTTCATTTGTAGTGAAAAGCTGGAGTTAATATACTTTATGTTACAATTTCAATAACAACACTAACACTTATATAAAAAGAATTTGACGAAATAGAGTGGAAAGAACTCGTTAGTTTAGAAAGTGATGCATGATATACAGAACTTGGTTTTTATACATGTAGCTTCTGAATAACTCATCACATGGATGCTAACTAACTGCATTCGCTACTAACTAGTATAACTGATAACTATCTGATGGAAGGTCTTGGGGCAACTTAGTACAAAATTTGTTCATTAAGTCTTCTATAGATAAGATATAACAAGTGGCCCCATAGATTATTTAAGAATTTCAATTAAGGTAAGTATTTTCTCCAAAAACAAAAGGTAATATTTATTGAAAAGTCAAATGTATCTCTTTTTTGTTTTTGATTTATCAATGTATCTCTTTTTATTGTATTGATTACACAACTTCTGATAAAAATTAACTTTTTATACTTAATTTGTTAGCATTTGTTTGGGTTGGGGGGGGGGGTCAAGAGAGTGATAAAGTTGATGCAACAAAACCATTTAACATGTGATTAGTTGTGAAGAAAAAGTGTGGGCAGAAACACAAATATGAGAAATAAAAAAAAAATTAAAGTATTATTTTGTGGTATAAGAGAAATATAAAAGAAAAAAATATTGATTATTTTTGAAAATACATGAATACATTTAAAAGTAGTATTGAATTTTCATAAAAATAAAAATAAAAATATTGAGTTGAGAATAAATAAACGGTATGAACTAAATGTTGGTTATATAAAAGAAAATATCTATATCTAATGTTTTATTTTTTTTAAGTGAATATGTGGTATCAAAGACGTTTTGTATTTTAAAATATGTGATTAATTGTTACTCCTACTATTTCTCAAAGTATTGTCCAACAAATAGGGACATAAATAGAAAACTGTAAAATACATGTTTTTGATGAAGACAAAGACCAAGAAAAATGATCAAGTTGCAAGCTCAAAAAGAAATCAAACATCAAAGACAACCATGGTCAAATATGCTAGAAGTTATATAATATAAAGGTACGTGATGCAATCTAATATTCGTATATTTCAAATGCACATGAGAACCTTTCATTTTAGCATATGCATCAAAAGGATTTTCAAAAAGTAAAAATATATAAATAATGTTTGAAAATAATATTTTTGGCAAAATACAATATTGTATTCGAATACAACATGTTGTAGTCGAATACAGATAAGTCAGTAACTAAAATTGAACATCTTCAAACATCTGTATTTGAATACAAGAATATGTATTTGAATACAAGCTTCAAAATTCAAATAAAACTGAACTTTAAAAGAATGTGTATTCGACTACACACAAGCTGTAGTCAAATACACCTGAAAACAATGCAATTTTTCAATTCTGAAATGGTTCTGGGTCATTGCATTTCTTCATCAAAACTCTTGGATCAATGGCCACGAATCTGAAGAGATGTTTATGGAGTATAAATACACCATAACTTCAGATCAAACATAACCAATCCTACAACCAAACCTTGAACAACCTTGAACAAACTTTCAAGTACAGATTTTACATTTTCATATCATTGAGAATAATTCTCTAGTGTACTTAAAATTATATTGGATTTTTATCATTGTACATCACCTATTATATCATATTGATCTAAGTCAAAATCAATATTGTTAAACCATTCAAGTGTTGTAAATTGAAGAAAGTGGTGTACTTTCTTCAAGTCTTGTAAATTGAGTAAAATGGTGTTCTTTCTTCAAGTTTTGTAAACTAAGATAGTGGTGTGCAATCTTAGGGTGATTGTTAGGAGTTTGTAACAAATGTCCTAGGGTGAGACTTGTACTTATTCTAACAATAGTGGAAAATCTCTTATGGTGTGCAAGAGGACTGAATGTACCCTTTGTTATAAGGGGAACCAATATAATATCTTTCTGTTCTTTATTTTTCTGCCATTCATCTTTTCCATACACTATCTTAAATCAGAAAAATCAAACACTAAATCTCTAAAAACAAGAAAAATTTTAAACACCAAATTCACTTCACTCTTAGGTGCACTTCTGTGCTTACAAAAACTACTAACAATATAACATTTTTCCTCTATTTCTTTCATATTTTGAAGAAATTGTAAAATATGGTGGACTCCCCTTACTTTTTTGGGGTCTTTGTTTTCAAATCAATAAAAAACAACTTCGCTCTCTTCTCAATTTCTCTCTATCACATCGTTCTCTCTTGATTACTTCGCTTAAACCAATCTTATCCTTAATTAAAAGACACAAGAACAACCTAAATCATTATATTTTTTAAAATGCTAAATTACATCTGTGGTCCCTTAACTTAATTTCAGGTAACGTTTTAGTCCTTTATATTTTTTTTTCCCGAGTTGGTCCTTTATTTTAATTTTAAGTGACAATTTGATATTTTATGTTTTAAAATTTCAACAATGTTATCCTTTTTTATACAAAAATTCAAAAAAATCATCAAAAGTTTCAACCAAAACCCATAAAATTAATAATCATCTTCAATATAATGCAAATTTTATCAAATCCATAACTCAAATATTCAAATACACTCATATTTTCATCTCCAACAACATCAAATAAAGAATGAAAATATGAGTTTATTTCAAGATTTAAGTTATGAGTTTGATTAAATTTGTATTTTATTGAAGATGATAATGAATTTTATAGATTTTGTTTGAAAATTTTGATAATTTTTTTGAATTTTTGTAAAAAAAAAGGACAACATTTTTGACATTTTAAAACATAAAATATCAAATTGTCACTTAAAATTAAAATAAAGGACCAACTCAGGAAAAAAAAATATATAAAGGACTAAATATATATATATATATAATTTAGAAACAAGGTTTGAGATCGAAGGATTGTGAAACATTTAAAGGATATGTTACTTTTTGTACTTGTTAAATAATGTCATAAAGGAATATTAGGGGGGGGTCAAGAGAATGATAAAGTTGATGCAACAAAAACTCTTAACATGTGATTAGTTGTGAAGAGAAAGGGAGAAGAGATAGTGTGAGAATAAAGAAAATTGTGAGAAATATAAGTGTAAACAAGATTTGAGATTGAAGGATTGTGAAACATTTAAATGATAACTATGAGTGTTAGGATAGTCACAAGATTATTATTGTATTTTTTTATTAACAATAGTTATTATGAACAAATAAAAATCAACGAATACAAATAATTAATGATGAGAACTAAGTATTAATAGATTAGACTAATCTCTCATAATATAAAGAACAACTATTCAAATATTGTAATTATCTTAAATATAGAAAATCAATTAGAAAAAATTTATTAGTGATAATTACTTTAAAATAAATATAATATTTGATTTGATACGAAAAATATTTTTATTTATGTGCATGTTTTATTTTCTTGTAAAAAAATGTATTTTTTATATTAAAATTTAATATATACACACAATCAATATAATATTGACAATGTCAATCACTCACAAATCACAATCTTTAAATTATTAGTAATATTTGACTTTTATCATACTTACTTATAAAATTATCGATATAAATAATTATTAATTAAATTTTTTATTTTTTATTTTTATTTTAATAACAAATAGAAATTTCATTATATTTGAGGTAAAAAAGTAATGAAAACATTTTCCAAAAAATAAATAAATAAACAAGACACCCGTCCAAATAAAAAATAAACAAACAGATGATGGAATTAACGAAAATAAACAGATAAACACTGAAACACATATTTAACAATTTAAACCCTAAACACAGATTTGAATCCACGTGCTTTATCGCTGTGTTGAAGTTTGATCGATACCAACAAAAAGTTAATACGAGTTGGTGTCGCACTGAATTCAGCTTTCGCGTAAAAAGTAAAAGCTGGCCGGAAAACGCAGGCGGAGCTGGTTGTCGGCCGCCACAAACAGTGAGAAATTCGGTTCAGGTTTTCCTTTATTTTTTTCTGTTGTTATTTTTCGGATTTTCATTCTGCTCTTTACTAGCGCGCGAGGATGCGATTCCAGTGCGATTTGCAGCCGCGACAGCAAAAGGCGGAAACGCACCTGAGAATGGCGTCTCAGGCGAACTCCGCACCGCACCATGATTGCGCGCCATAGCTGTGCCATTAACAACATAGGTGTAATGTGTGAAATTTAGCAGTTAGATTGTTAATACTATTTATCTAGATAACCTTAGCATATAAAGAAAGTGAACTTCTGATTGACAAATTAGGGCACTGTTTAAACAATATTGGCAGCTTTCACTTTCTTTTTAATAGTTTTTTCGTATTTGATTTGAATTTTAAACAATATTTGAAGTGTCAAAAAGGGTTGTTAAATAGCAGCTTTAGTGCTATGGCATAGCGGAATTCTAACCAATTGCTATTGTTCAGTGATATACTATTTAATTCAAAATATTATCAAATAGTGGCTATAGAAGTGTTGCTTAGCAGAATTTTAACGAATTGCTATTGTCTGCTATATGCGATTGAACTGGTTTCAAACCAAGGAAAATGTCAGTTACATGAAAAATCTATAATGTATAGTGCTTTTAGCCCTCTTTATTTATTTAAAGTATTATCATTGGGTATTCCTTTGTCTTCTTCATCGTAACTCGTTTATGGGCTGGAACTTAAGAGATATTTTTAGCATACAATCTGAAACATTAGAATGGATTTTGTTGTTGTTGGTTTGTCACCGCCTGATAAATAAGTCTACCATTAATGATTTCTTTAGTACTCCCATGACTTTCCCTCTATATTTTTTGTAAATAATTTTCATTTGGCCTAAATCTGCAGTTGTAAGCTTATGAATGGCGTGGCTCTTGCTTGGAAAGAAGGTGAGTTGACTTCTATTATAAGCACAAGCTCCTTTCAATATAAATTATTTAAAATAAGACAATTGTCCAGGTTGCAGATAGTTTTACTTTTCCCGTAATAATTAGTGTCATATATGATATAGCTCACTAGGTTTCTCATCATGTCCTTTTCATTACCTGAATGCAGAGAATATATATGAATTTTACCAGAGCTTTGGCTACAACATCATGTAGGCATTTGGCAGGGTCAAATTTTGCATCTATATTTGCTGAACAATCTGTTTATGCATCAGCAAGATGCATGCCTGGTAATTGACATGATTACAAAATAGTTTCATAAAACAAAAAATTTCATATCTCCAAAAAAGAATTGAAAACGAAATCTGTTCAGATTTATCAAATGCTTTTTGGAACAGAAAACAACATATGGTAGACCTACCATATGAAAATGACTTTTCCGATAAACAAATCCCAACGAAAGCTAGACATATCCAAATGAATTATGAACTTGAAACACATTGCAAAGCAGAAATCCAAGACATAGAACAAAAAGGACTAATTACAAAATCTAGGTCACCTTGGAGTTGTGCAGCCTTCGATGTGAATAAAAATTCTGAAATAGAAAGAGGTACACCTAGGTTAGTCATAAACTACAAACCTTTAAACAAAGCTTTAAAATGGATTCGTTACCTGATTCCAAATAAAAAAGATCTTTTACAAAAATTACACTCTTCATCTGTATTTTCAGAATTTGACATGAAATCAGGATTTTGACAAATACAAATTGATCGGTCCTTTTGGTCAATATGAGTGGACGGTAATGCTCTTTGGATTAAAGAATGCTCCTTCAGAATTCCAAAGAATTATGAATGAAATTTTTAATCCGTTCTCAAAATTTTGCATTGTCTATATTGATGATGTCTTAATATTCTCTGAAACTATTGAACAACATTTCAAACATCTTAGAACATTTTTAATGATCACTAAGAAAAATGGTTTGGTTGTTTCAAAATCCAAAGTTTCTCTTTTTCAAACAAAAATCCGTTTCCTAAGACATTATATCCATCGGGGTACTATTACCTCTATTGAAAGATCCCTATCTTTCGCAGAAAAATTTCCTGACAAAATCCTTGACAAAACACAATTACAAAGGTTTTTAGAATCCTTGAACTATGTATTAGATTTATGTCCTAATATTAATAGGATAGCAAAACCTCTCCACGATAGATTAAAGAAAAAACTTGTCGCATAGAGTGATTATTTATATTAATTTTTTTTTTATATATAAATATATTATTATAAAATAGAATTAAAATATAATATCATATAAAGTCAATTTTTTTAAAATATCATGTTAAATCTCAAAAAATATATCTCATTATTTATTTAAAAATATTAATATAAAATTATATAATAATTAAACCCAAATTTTAAAAAAATGAAATAAACTATCTAAAATTAAATAAATTAATAATTAATATCATAACAAATTGAAATAATTAATATAATAATTTGTTCACTTTAATAATTTTTAATCTTAAAGAAGAAGAAATCAAAGAAAATCTATAACAAATCGAATCCATAATGAATTTTTGGACAAATCCAACTCATAAATTGCAGAATTTAACAAAACCCATATAGACATAACTGGAAAGAGAATTAAAAGGAAAAGGAAAATAAATAGTGAGAGATGGAAAATATAATCGAAAATCCAAAAGAGGACTGAACAAGTCAACACGTAATAAAGAAGATAAAAATTCCACACCTTCAAAAAAGTTAGAAAAGCATCCTTCAATCCCTTTCCCCTTCAAACTTCTTCACAACCACAACACCAAATTCGCCGCCACAAAAATGGAACAACAACCACCACCACCACTAATCTACCACCTCCCTCAAGACACACTTCACCACATCTTCTCCTCTTTACCCCTCCGTCAAATCATCATCTGCCGTTCTCTTTCTAAATTCTTCAACAACCTCCTCACCACTCCTTCCTTCGTCCACCATATCTCCACCACTCTTCCACCTCTCAACCTCCTCGCCCTCCGCCACCATAACCACCACCACCACCACCACAACCACAATCTCCACCTCTTCGATCCTAACCTAAATCATTGGCTTCATTTCCCTCTTAACTTCCTCCCTTTCAATTCCCCTCTCCCCGTTGCTTCCTCTCATGGACTCATCTACCTTTGGGCCGAGCCCACTAATAACGGCCCAAACTCCTCCCAAACACAAATCCAAGCCCAAGCCCAATCCACTAAATCACTTCTCGCTTGTAACCCCCTAACCCGTCAATTCCGTGTCCTTCCTCATTTAGGTTCCGCTTGGTGTCGACATGGAACCGTTTTAGTTGACTCAGTTAACCGAGTCATGGTTCTAACCGAACTCGCTGCTTTATATTTCTCCGGCAACGACGATGATGATAACCGTCGTTGCTGGCAAAAATTCTCGTCCAACTTACCGTCCAAACCGCGGAGCCCAGTCCTCGTCGAGGACTCGGCTTTTGCCCTTTGTGACGTTGGATCTCCTTGGAGGAGCCAATGGAAGCTCTTCTCGTGTCGCGTATCGGCAACCAGGTCTATGACTTGGTCGCGGCTTGAGCGACATGAGTGGGGAGATGTTTTTGATATTTTGAAGCGGCCGCGGCTTGTTCGCGGAGTTGGGAACCGGATTTTGATGATTGGTGGATTGAAGTCTTCGTTTTCGTTGAACTCGCCTTGTTCGACGATATTGATTTTGAGGCTTGATCTTAGGAGTATGGATTGGGATGAGGCGGGGAGAATGCCGCCGGAGATGTTTCGGTGTTTTCAGGATGCTGGTAAGTTTAAGGTGTTTGGTGCTGGTGATAGGGTTTGTTTCTCGGCGAAGAGGATTGGAAAATTGGCGCTTTGGGATCGTTGTGCCGCGAAGGGAGATGAGTGGCGGTGGATCAATAATGTACCTGGAAATGGCGATGGACTTTACAGGGGATTTGTTTTTGAAGGAAGGCTTGATGCATTGCCTTGAGGGTTTCATTTATGGGTTGATAGTTGGACATTTGGTTATATGGTATTTTAATTAAAATTGTTTGTGCTTTTGATTTTCAATATAATTTGTATGCATTGATGTATTTTTTACACATGCATCTTCCATAGATATTTGTAGAGATATTATAATCAGAACAAATATAACAAAGTGGCATTATAGTGTAATTTTAATTGTTGCATGTGTATAAAAATGGTATAATATAAGTTCATAACAATTAATCTCATTTACTTTTCTGTATGATTGAGTAGCTCAGTTGTGAATTATCTTGTAATGTATAATATCATTAGTTTTTCAATTTTATAATCAATGAGTGTGCAAATGAACAATGACTTACTATATTTGAATTTCCCTGTAGTATTTTGGATTCCCTAACTTCAGTTTATTGGGTGTGTAAATTGAGATTTATTGACCAACAACATTTTTAACAAACCCCATTGGCTTGGCTTATATTTAAACACAATTTTGAGTGTCAAACCATGTTTTGAGCTATGGTTTTCAAACCAAACATGCCGTAGGCTCTGTATTGGCAGACATGTATAATGTAATGTAACAATTGAGCAAACAACCATTTTGATCTTTGAATATGTGAGGCGCTGTTAGTATAGTCACTAAATGTATTGATGCATTCAGGGATTATAGTGACTGTGTCTCACACATTCAGGGACCAAAATGGTCGTTTACTCATAACAATCCACTATTCAAATTGAAAGTATTGGATGGAATGACACTTCAATTGGTAGGTGTAAACATGTCTTTATGTATATCTAGGGTTGCTGGTAATTCCAGTCGTATAAAGTCATTGCATTTTCATGTGGGATTCTGCAGAAATGTGTTGATGGATGGAGCTCTGATACTGGTCCAGAGGTAATATTGCAGCCATGGAAAAAGAGGTCAGTTTTTATTAGAGGAAAGGTTCATAAAGCAAGACCTGATATGCGTAATTCTATATAGTTTTTAGAGAGATAGCAATTTACTCTGAAAATCAAATGAATTTATCACAATTGATTCACATGTACTTGTGAAAGTTACTTTGTATGAATAGTTGAGTGAATTTGGTGTATTTAGCTCATCATAATGGATTAAGAGTAGCATAACTTATGCTAATCTTTGAGGGAAATCATCTATTGGTTCAAGCTTTCCACCACTTCTTTCAATTTTGTGCCTATGAGGTGTGAGCTCAGTGGCAAGAACTTGACTTTGTAACCTCAAGTGACAGAGTTCAAATCTCATGAGACAATTGTAAAATGGCCATAAGTGTTACTGTTATTATTAATAATAACTTTCCATTCTCCATTTTCTTTTTAAAACAGGTTAGATAGCTTCTTCCTAAAATGATAATATGATTTATATAAGCAGTTTATTGATCTTCTTATTTGATGTTTATAATACCAAAGGAAAAATGACTGCCCCAGTATTAGCTCAGTTGAAACTTGGTAGGATTATATACTTGCCATGAACAGCATCTTTTTTCCAGTATCTGACACTGTTTTAAGCTCATGTATTTGAGATGTGGATCCTGTTTATCCATCATTTAATTTTGCTTGAGATTTATAGTTTGGTATGGATTTACAGAAAAATTAAGTGAGAATCAATTTGAGTGTTTGTTATTACATGTTTCATACGTGTGATGTGTGGTAATTTTCTATAGATTAGCTGTTGTGTATCACTTCAATTTTACTTCAAACTTCAAAGGTGAAGCTGAATATGGAACAACATTCCTCACAATAGAGGCTTGAAGTGGGTTGGATTTAACCTCTTTGAGAATCTGGATATTGGCTGCTATAATGTGCAGAGAAATCTTCAATCATCCTTTAAATGTGCTAATGATATGCTGTGTGCTCTAAGACATGTCTCTAGTGTCAATCATCCTTGAACAAAACACCACTATTTAACAATACGCTATTTATTACAAAGTGTTATTAAATTGCTGCTATTGCGGCATCACAACACTGATGCTCAGTGGAATTTGAACAAACTGCCATTTTCTGCTATTCACGATTGACAACACTGATTTTAGTGTCTAGACAAATATTTTTCATCATTATGGCACAGAGCAACCCCATGCCTATTCTACTTCCATATTGACTGCCTTGTGAGTTGAATATAAATAAAAAATGTTATCAAAACCATGAAGCCCCAAGAAGCAACTTAGCTGAATCATAGATCCAAACCATGAGACAACTTTTTTTTTTTTTTTTTTTTTTTTTTTTTTTTTTTTTTTTTTTTTTTTTTTTTTTTTTTTTTTTTTTTTTTTTTTTTTTAGTGAATTTATTTTTACTAGCGTGTAGACGAACGAGCACATGTAGTGAAAATAGAGAAAATAGAGTTTCTGAATAAGGGGAGAGATCATAGCCGGAATCCAGTTCTTTCTACTCTTAACTCACTACTCTCATTTTTAAGATCTTTTTTCTCTGTCACAAAATCCAGTGTTCTATGAAAATTTGGTAGTTTGATAATGAAATATGTACCAACCGAATCAATGCAATCGAAGTTCAACCAACCTGTAAATCAACGAAGTAGATCAAGAATATGGTCGGAACTGGGTTGTATAATATGAAGCTCAGTTACTCACGAATGGGGCATTTAGGATTGACACTGACTCATGTCCACCTCTAGTTTTAGCAGTCAAGTTTCCCTCCCTTTGTTTTCGTCCCTCTTTTTTCTTCACGGAAAATGTCATTCCACTGAGTCAAAATTCTCTCCATTTCCTCTTTCTATTACTATAGTTTTGAAGTGTTTTTTAGTGTATAAAAATAGTTGGACCTATTAAATGTCACATTATATTTTATATTCTCAAAATTTTAATAATGACAAAAATAGAGAAGGAGATAAATGGAGAGGATCTCAACTCCATTATTCTATCTTTCAAACCACCACCCATCCAAAACAACCCACTTGCAAGAATCTTTCCTTCCATTGTAGAAGTGGTTGTATCAAGTATAAATATAACACAAAATTGTATAAAAAAAAAAGATACTTTTAGATCCATGAACACAATTACAGTGTAAGAATTGATATATTACATTGATTACAATCTCAAAGTAAAAGATCAAATGTTACAACAACAAAAGATCTCCAGTCTGTGCAGCACCTTCAACCAGCCTCTTCAACCAAGATTGCAATCATTTATATTTAATTTGTATCCTTGATGAAAATTCAAAATGCTTTGAGCTCCTTTCCTATCTGACCATAAGTGGTATAAAGTGAGCTCCTTTCCACAATCCTATGAACAAACAAAGTAATAAGAAAGAGATCAGTAACTCAATAATGAAGGAAAAAAAATTTAAGAGTGAGACAGTTTTTTTTCTCAAACAAATTTTAATCAATCTAATTTCATGAAATTAACATAAATAATTTCAATTCAATTTATACTGGAAACAAATTGGGGATTGTAATTTGGGGTCAAGTGTTTTACAAAAATTGGTGTTTTGAGCTTGTAGAAGAAATGTTTGAATCATTACTTAGCCTTATGAGTGTCTGAGAATTCCAACACGACTGCTCCGACAACAAACAATAGTGATTTCGATCATGTGCTTTTGTGATGATAATGATGGATGAAGGATTATTTGCAATAGAAAGAAATACGTGTAATTACAGCTTTAATCATCTATTTTATCTTATTTACGAAATTAGTCTTCATAATTCAAAAATACTTTTAATTTTTTAATTAAAAAATTATAACGTGATATATTTTAAATAACGTAGAATGATTAACGTTCATAAAATTATAATAAATCCATAAAATTGAAATTTTTTTTGAAAAATTTAACTTTTAACTTCATAAATTTATTATTTCTATCTTAAAGATGTTTTTAATTAAATCAAGAATATCGTTAAAATAAAAGTATTAAATATAGCAAAATTATTGGTTGTTGATGTTTTGAACCAAACACCTAGGATGTTTGGCATGAGACCAGAGGGAGCAATCTCTTTTCTTTTCTTTGCATTTGTCATTTTTTTATATTGAATCAGTCAACATTCTTGTCTGGAAAGTACGTACTTTACCACTTTATTTATTTTTTCTTCCTAAAAGCAAAAATACAATGAGAAGTTCAAGAACATATTCTTTCACTTTCTTTCAAAGATAGACTGGGAATTTACAACTATGCTACCATAGGGATGCAGGGATCTATAAAGAGGTATAAGAGAATTTGTTCTCTCCAAAATAAAAAGGCAGGGACTTTTATTTTGAATCTGAATGTTAGCATCTAGTCTTTTTGTTGTTGCAAATGGGTAGCATTTATTTAGATATCAATGGGTCATCATTTATAGTGTTTTTTGGTCTTTAGGTTTATTTTTAGGGTCAATATATACGCTCTCTTGTTGAGGTAATTTTTATGGTTGTTTGATATATAAAATAAAAACAAAATAAAATATAACTGTTACATTATTTTTTATTCTAATGTTTGATGAATATGATATGATATGTTAAGTTATTTGTGAAAATTATTGTATCTTAATAGAATCATTTGGAACATCCAAATATACCACTCAATCAAATTTCAGACAAGAGTCAAACGTAAACCTTATCACATCCATAAGAGTTGAGGCAAAACTAACTACCACCTAAAAATCCTATGCTAAACTAGAAAAACAAGCTCGTATATGACAAACAATTGAGTAACCGACTCTATTGACACACTGCAAAATACAAAGGGGGTAAACACTAGAGTCAACAATTACTCTCTGCCTAAAAATATTTTGACGAATAAGATCCATATCGTGAAGTAACTATCACAAGAAGACAATGACTTTAGAAAGTCCAACTCTTCCAAAAAATTTCGAAGTATTTGAGTTAGAATATCCTCGAGTTTGTTTAATAAATTTCTATTGATTATAAAGAAAACAACTAACTCTTTTGTAGTGGGAAGGGTTATGAGGTGACTTATACTTGTAAACAAGTGGTGGTGACTTGTATTTGTAAGTTTGGGGTGGAGGTGATGATAATATTTAGGGCTTCTTAGGTGGTGGTGGAGACCTATAATAGTAACGAGATGTTTTCTTGTGTGGTGGTGGAGGAGATGAATGAACATAGTTGTCAACATCTCCTAATATTTGAGGAGGTAAGCTTAGAGAGATTAATATTGCTAATACAAGAGTGAGTATAGCATAAGCCTTTAGAGAACCCATTATCTCCTTTAGTTCACTTTAAAATAAGTTTTGGTACTAATTTTACGGGAAAGTAGCACACTTTATATAGATTTTTTCTTTAGCAAATTAACATCACTTACATGTTGAATGTAACAAAAAAAAATTTATATCTTGAAGTTTTTGTTAGTAAATAAGAATATTGGTGTTAGAAAAAAAAACATATAAATTTAAATAACAATCAAAATATAAAAAGATTATGTAAAAATTTTAAAATCAGAGAAAAAATCACTACCGTTGTTTAATGACAAACAGAGAATAACACTATGAAAATTGTTATAAGACATCGACTTTTCTCTCACACTTCCTATGGTCATCAATATACACAAATTCTCCAAAGCATATACAATTATATTTTACAACACCTAACACAAGAACACACGGGAAAAGAATTAAGTCTATACAAAACTAAAACTTTGGAAAACTTTTTTTTTTTTTTGAAGTTTTGTAGTACACAACTTCTTCCAGAAATCTTGAAAAAAGTTTTCTGTTAGTTCCAAAAAACTTCGAGCCCCCAAGTTTTCCATAATTTTATTTTATTTTTCTAATTTGTTTATTTTCAGTGGGTGCTGGTGTTAGACGACAAGAAGAAAAAAAAATAGTACAACGAGTACCCAATGCTGATATTTCATCATTTTGATGGATCCTCCTCTGACAAGGATTCGACCCACAACATATGAAGGAGAAATCGATTTATAGAAGAATTAAATACAATAAAAAACGAGAGTCATATATATATATATATATATATATATATATATATATATATATATATATAACTTTAAACTCTCTATTCTTTAACAATTTCAAACAATGTGATATCCTCAATTTCAACTTGAGATTTATTTAAAGAGTGACGTCTACAAACATATGTTTTTTTAAAGGCATATGATATATCTATGTACAATTGAGAGAAGTGCATATCTATTAGGAAAAATTGCACTAATATTATGATGGATTTAATTTATGTACATTGCTATTATAAAAAATTCTTACAATATTAATCAATTACAAATGTTAAATCATTATAGAGATATGTGACTTTTAACAGTTGTAGTAGTGATAATATTATATACACTGAAAGTACATGACAATTAGTATACTAAAATTTTACATACATATTATAAATATTAAAATTTAACAATATAATCATCAAAATAAGAGTTATTATTGCATAGATCAACATCACAAAATTTCATAAAATTTAAAAATTATTTCATGTTTCATCAAATAACTCAAGCAAAAGGATAATATATAATTTATAAATATGAGAAACTTTTGACTATAAGGTTGCATCTACACATATCTAATCAATATGAAATTTTGTGTGAATGATCTTATATTCTATGCTATGTTATAATACTATTCAACTCTTGGGACCCCATGAGAAAAGTAGCTGCATGGATCATGATAAGATGGTAATGTTGACATTACCCTTATTTTCCTTGCAAGAAAACGTTCTCACCATATTGTTAATATATCAAGAAGTGTAAGTAAAGAAGCTACGTATTGGAGGAAAAAATAAATATTAAATATTATATAATAAATAAGAAGATTTATAAATTCGTATCTAGTAGTTTTTGGTAAAGATATGATATTTAATCATTTGTATAGTTGTTTTTAATCTATTTTATAGATGTCTAAAATTTCTCTTGAAAGATACTTATTTAGTTATTTTACTTTGTATTTATAATAATTACCTTCTTTTTATAATTTAAATACGCAAAAAATTCTTTTGATAATTATTATTTTTAATTACAGTCATTTAATATTGATCTTTTGAATCATCCTCAATATGTATTATCGTATTTTGAAAACTATATATATTTTATTTGATAAAAATTAAAATTAAAGGGACAAAAGTTATAACAAATTCTTATCTGAATAATACTTTTCCTTGTTTATTAAATGATAACCAAAAGGTTTATATACATGAGAGGTAACCAAAATAGTTACTATTGAGACCACAATTGAAAAACAACAGAAAATCCTAACAATAATGGAAAAACTAATAATAACAACATGAAACAAACTAAAGGGAAGCAAAAATAATTGTAAACTACCAACAACAACAAAAAAACTCTAATACCCCCTTCAAGATGGAGAGTGAATGTCCTTCACTCCCAACTTGGACAAGAGATTATGAAATGGTTGAGGTTCCAAGGGTTTGGTAAGGATGTTAGCCAGTTGAGAAGCACTTGGAATTGATAGAAGATGAAATAACTGAGCTTGAAGCTTCTCATGAACCACATGACAATCAATGTTAATGTGTTTCGTATGCTCGTGGAAAACGGGATTAGCAGCAATATAGTGCGCAGATTGACTATCACAATGTAAGGTAGTCGGTGAAATGAAAGGAATGCAAAAGTCATGTAAAAGATACATCAACCATTGAATTTCGCATATCGTAGAAGCAAGTGCACGATACTCAACTTCAGATGAAGATTGAGAAACAATATAGTTTGTTTCTTTGATTTCCACGAGATTATGGAATTCCAGAAGAAAATGCAATAATCGATGACTGAGCGATGAGTATTATTGCAAGTAGTCCAATCTGAATTTGAAAAACCCTTTAGTTGGACATAAGAAGATGCTGGAAAATATAGGCCTTAACCATGAAAGGATTTGATATAGCAAAGAATACGATGAGCTGCTTGTAAATGGAGGACAATAGGTGAAGATAAAAATTGGCTTAGATGTTGAACTACAAAACTTAAATCTGGTCGAGTAGTAGTTAAATAGAGAAGGCGTCCAATGAGGCGACGATATGCAATGCAATCACTGGAAGCCAAAATAGAACAGTCATGAGAGTTATGTGATCGATGATTTAGAGCCCAAAATACTTGAAAAATACCAATATCAGTTAATAAATCAATGGCATATTTCAATTGAGAGACATAAATTCCAGCACTCGAACGAGCGACGTCAAGGCCAAGAATGTAGCATAAGTTGCCAAGATCCTTGATACAAAAAGCATAATCCAATTGAGCTTTGACAACATTAATCTCGTTCAAATCATTACCAGTGAGTATTAAATCCTCAACATAAACAAGCAGAGTTGTGAAGGCAGTGGCAATAGACTTAGTGAAAAGAGAGTGGTAAAATTATGATTGATGATATCCAAGAGAAATGAGGAAGGATGATAACTTAGAAAACCATTAATGACTTGCTTGTTTTAGTCTATATAATGATTTTAGCAAACGACAAACTTTGTTTGAAGGAACGTGCTTCAAACCTCGAGGAATAACCATATACATTTCCTCATTGAGTTCACCGTGCAAGAATGCATTATTGACGTCCAACTGTTGTAGAAACCAATTATGGGTTGAAGCAAGAGCTAGAAGCAAACACATTGTAGTCATCTTAGCTACGGGAGAAAACATATAAAAAAAGTCCAAACCTTATGTTCGAGTGTAGCCATTGGCAACAAGCTGAGCTTTAGAGCATTCAATAGATCCATCCGCTTTGTATTTAATCTTATATACCCACCAACATCCAATAGGGGTTTTTCCAAGTGGTAGGTTAGTGATCTCCCAAGTATTATTGAGTTGAAGAGCATATAATTTTGCTTTCATAGCAAAAATCTAGTGATTGAGCTTTGAAGCTTGAGTGTAACATGATAGTTCAGAGTGGATAGATGTTGATAGAATAAAGTGTTTGTAAATTTAGGAAATATTAGCATAAGAAACAACAAATTGGATAGAGTAAGGTGTTGAATTGGTAGATATGTGGTGATAGACAAAACCATTCAAATGAGATGGTTTTTTGTGTTTTCTTGTTGACTTTTTGATGGGGGTAATAGGAAATGGGTGGAGGGTATGTTTTTAAAGTGTTGACAAGAGGTAAATGTGTGGTGTAAGATTGGGAAGGAGGTTGGGAATTATGATAAATATGGTCATATGTAGGCATGAAATTAGCATCAACATAGGTGAAAAAAGAATCAAACCAAGACAATGTGTTTGGAGTAGGGATATTGAAAGATAAACTAGGATCAGGAATGTCATGGGACTCAGCAAATAGAAAACAACCTTCATAAAACTGAACATTCCTTGATATGAATAGTTGTTTGGAGGCTAACTCCAATAGAATGAAGCCTTTAACACCTTGCTTGCATCCGAGAAATTCACTCTTTCTAATCCTTGGGTCTAATTTATGTCGTTGTTGCAGTAAAGTAGAAGCAAAGGTAAGGGATCCATGGTTGGAGGAGAATTATGTAGAACTTCCTAATGAGGCTTGTAATTGAGGACAATCGAAGACAATCTATTGATGAAATGAATGGCATGAGTAACTGCATAACACTAATAATCCTTTGGAATATGACTTTGAAAGAGAAGAGCTCTAGTGACATGCATAATATGTTTATGTTTTCATTCTGAACAACAATTTGTTCAAGAGTTTCAACACAAGTTCGTTGGTGGATAATGCCAAGATTATCTTAAAAAGAAGGCATGATGAACTCTTGCCCATTGTTTGTTCTAATACTTTTATATGAGTGTCAAATTGTGTGTTGACCAAAGTAGGAAGATTAAAAACAGCTTTCTTGCCTCTTATTTGTTTTTCATGGGAAAACCCATGAATGTCTTCAAAAATTCATCCACAACTGTTAAGAAATAATGATGACTATGGACAAATGAGATAGAAATATGACCCCAAATATCCATATGAATTAGTTCAAAAGCTGCAATAGTTTTCATATGATTGAGAATAAAATGCAGCTTGTGTTGCTCAGAAAGATAACAACAATCACAAACTATATTAGAATAAATTGTAACATTAGGAAATTGTTTACAAATGTGTTTTGTAACAGTGAAATATGGATGTCCTAATCTATGATCCCATATATCAAAATTATGAGAAAAAACTTTATTACAAGAAGAGAAACAATCAGCAGTAACATGATCACGAAAAGACAATATGTTGTTGCTAACTTATTCCAAAATATAGAGTTTGTTAATAGCTCTAGTCTGACCAATCGTCTTCAATGAAAGAGGATCTTGAATAACACATGAAGAGTGATAAAAAAATCAATTTGTAATTTAACAATTAGTTTAATGGTAGATATATGTTTGAAATTTAAATGAGGAATATAGAGAACGTCATGCAAAAATAAGTCGGATGAAATCAAAATATCACCTGAATAGTTGGCAGTAGTTAAAGATCCTCAAGCAATTGAACAATTATAGATTTGATAACATGATAAGAGTGAAAAATGTGTAAAGAAGTGCAAACATGGTCTGTAGCTCCACTATCAATGATCCCATGAAATATTGTTTGAAGGTTTACCTGATTGGTTTGATAAACTTTGATTGATAGAGACACTGATGTGATTCACTTGACCATTAACTTTGGCTAAGACATTTGCAGTGTCTTCATGTCTAGAAAGTAAGGGAATGAGTTTGTGGTACATGTCGTGTGTAATTGGTGCAACATAATTTGTATTGTTGAGATTTACATTAGAATTGGTCGATGGTTCAGAAGAATAGTTTTCATTAGAAAATTTAGTTTCAACATTTTTGATAATTGGATATTTGTCGCGAAACTTGAATCCTGGGGGAAACTATGTTTGAAGTAACAAGTATCAACTGTGTGTCTCGGTTTTCTATAAAAAACGCAAACCTTTAAAGCACCACCATTGTTGGTAGAGGTTATGTGTTGAATCTGATTGTTATTGTTGCCAAAACCTTTAATCTGCCACGGTTGAATCCTTGCTAAGAAGAAGTTATGTGTTGAATCTAATTGTTATTGTTGCCAAAACCATTGTTATTCATCATCCAAATATGAGGTGATTCTACCATAATATTGGTGCCAAGTTGTCGTTCTTGTTGTGACATGAACAAGTAAGCTTTTCGAATAGTAGGAAAAGATTCTTGCATCATGATTTGGTGCGAACATTGGTGAGTTGACCATTTAAACCTTTCAAAAAACAAATAACAAACCTTGCAAAAATGATGTTCAACATTTTGACGTTGTTGTTGTTGTTGGCATGCTACATAGCGAATGTTATTGTACCAACGTTGTGCACCAATTACCTTTCTTTAAAACGGGTATTTCCACTTAGCTCTGTTTTGATAAGGACATGCTTAGAGATAGCGATAAAGCTCACCATTAAAGAATGTTGCGTTGTTCGGTAGATATCTTCAACTTCACACTTCAAGGCAACTATCACCGAAACACCTTTGAGTAAAGCTAATCTTCTATCATAAACTCTTTTATCTATTGCTTTATTTTTTTTGGGTCTGTTTTATATGCATTTATTATATAGTCATAATTGATTTACGTTATCATATTTTAGTATTGAATTTAGTTTCATTTTATTTTTATGAGATGGGTGAGAGTGAAATTTTATTAATATTACTATTCTTCATTTTTTTGTTCAGGCTTTATACAATAAAAGTGAAGTTGCGATCACCACCAAAGAAATTGTTGTTCTGGTTGATACCAAAAGTTATACTATGTGGGTTAACTGCAAAGGTTGTAGGAATTACCCTCACTCTAGTGCATTAGGGGGTCAGGATTTTCAATCTTCATCACTATATTTTTTACTATATATAAAAATCTAAAAGGGTTATTAAAATTACAACTACACAAAAACTAAAATAAAATATTAAAATTAAAACCATCCAGTTTGTTCAATTTTAGTGTTCCACAAAAAAACAAAATTACATAGTTTGGAAAAAGAGAAAACCTGAAATCAAATGTACAATGTTGAGATTTCTTGAATAGCAAAAGATAAATTTTAACTTTTTGGGTTTGATTTTGACTCTTGTAATTTTCTCTAAGTGTAGTTTTTGTTTTGTTTTTAATATTTATGGCTTGATTTTTTTTTGTATTCTATAGATTAAGCTCAATTTCTTTGACAAGACTGGTTCATCCACCATTGTGTTGGTTCAATGCTCAAAAATTCGATGCTCCCTCATAGTTTGAGGTGCAGAAACTCATTGTTCTCCTCATGATAATAATAATAATAATAATAATCATAATAATAATAATAATAATAATAATAATAATAATAATAATAATAATAATAATAATAATAATAATAATAATAATAATAATAATAATAATAATTGTGCAACTTTTCATATGGGTATCAAGATGGTAGTGAAACCTCGGTTGTTTATGTTTCTAATGAAATCTATTTTGACACAATGCTCGAGCGGTCTTTTCCTAACAATGTTAACTCTTCAGCCACTACTATTTTTGGGTGAGAAACCCGCATGCTTATTTATTTTGGACAACTATGGGTGTATGTGCATATGCTATATGTGAGAATAAATTGGTAATGCAATTTTTGTTAATAGGATGATTTTTTTTTAAAAAAAGAATAATTGAGAAATAGTGAGATTTACTTATATTTTATTTGGTAGTATTTGCATTTATTTCCATGTTTTTGTTAATACTAGCCAATATTTAATATTAATTTTGGTTTGAAATTAAACTTTATTGGGTGATTGCTTTGTCAATAGGTGTAGCACCAATCAATCTGAAAGTTTGATCGATACAAGTGAAACGTTTGATGCCATATGTGGATTTGGCCTGGTGTCATATCAGTTTTATCACAATTGTCATAAAAAAGTATAACACCCAAAGTTTTCTCCCAATGCTTAAAAGGGGGTAGTAATGGAGGAGACATTTTAACTTTTGGTGCAATTCTAGAGTCAAATATTGTTTATAATCCAATGATTTCATTGCAGTATGTTCTTTTCCACCCTGTTTTTCTTATTTTATTTCTTCAGTTTGTAGTTCCTTTCTCCCTTTCAACTCTTTTATTATTTTTCTTCTACAAAATTTCATTATGTGGCACACCTTTAGTAAATTTGAATCAACATTATAGTGAAAAATCATTTTAAAATGTAAATTGAATGTAAATTGTGATATTACTAAAAATCTATTTAAAATGCTTCTTGATTTGTTTTTATTTGTGTAATTTCTTAATCTTATAAATATGAAATTGTGCAGTATAGTTGAATAATATTTTCCTTTTTCATTAAATTTTAGGTTTCATTAAACCTTAAATCTTTAGAACATTTTGGTCAATGAAAAATTACTCCTAATTAATTCAAATGTATCTGTAGTCTCCTGCAACCATGAAAATATAGTTGATAGTGGTACAACATTAACATATCTGGTTCAAGAAGCTTATAATCCCCTTGTTCATGTCGTAAATTTTCTTATACCTTACCCAGAATATTGAATGTTGAACTTTGAAGTATATGAATGTGCTACTCACTTCTAAGCAAAAATAATAATTATGTTGTTATATGTTTGTTGGGTTTTTTGTCCAGGCTTTATACAACAACGGTGAAGTTGGGATATCCACCAAAGGAATTCATTGATCACATTGATACTGGAAGTGACATTCTATGGGTTAATTGCAATAATTGCAACAAATTTTCCTCAATCTAGTGCACTTTGGATAAGTATTTTTAATTTTAGTTATCAAGTTTTCATAGTTGTTTTGTTTACTATACATACTTGTTAATTAGTAATAGTTTCTTATGGTGTAGTGTTTGTTTTATTGCTTTGCCAATCAAGGTTCAAATTTGATACATATTAAAAACACCATCTTATCATCTCATGTCTAACATTATTCATAGCATCAAGAGGACGATCAACATGGTTTTATTAATTCTACTAGCTACTATATCAGACAAATGAGTCATTAAAGATAAAAAATTTCATTAAAAAAACTAAAAGGAATATTAAAATTACAATTGATAAAATCAAAAAATTAAAATTAAACCATCAAAAGAGAGAGGGAGAGATAGCCTGAAATCAAGGGTACAATATTACAATTTCGTGAATTTTTTATATTTGATTTTGTATCTTGTAATTTTCCATACTTAATTTTAGATTGTGTAATTCACTTATTGATTGGTTAATATTTTGTAGACGGAAAAATTCATATGTGTTAATTCTTCTCATGGTGAAAATCTTTCTTTCCATACTTGCTTTGCACCACAAGAAAACTTGACCAATTTATCTAAACAAATACAAAGCTTAGTACTACTCCATTGAAACTCTCTTCCTTGCATGTTTTTTGATTCATCCTTGATATTTCATTTTTCCAACCACCTTATATTCATATATTGTTCTAAAAGAAAACTGCAGTTCAACATTTCGACATTGTTGTTTTTGGCATACTACATGGCCAATTTTATTGTACCGACGGGGTGCATCTATTATCTTCCTTTAAATTGGGTCTTTCCACTCAACCTCGTGGTGATATCGACACGCTTAGAGCTCGCAATAATGCTCTCCATTCAAAAATGTTGCATTGTTTGGTAGATGTCTTCAACTTCACACTCTAAGAGTTTATGAAGTTGGGATCACCACCAAAGGAATTCACACTTCTGATTGATACTAGAAGTATGATTTGTTGGTTCATTATAAAACTTGTAGAAATTGTCCTCACTCTATTGCACTAGGGTAAGGATTTTCAATCGTCATCACTCCTACTTTTACTATACATACTTATTAATTAGTATTACTTAATGGTGGTGTAGTCTTTTTCTTTGTTGCCTCGAGAAAGATCATGTTATGATTAATGTAGTTCATAACATCAAGAGTATAATAAACATGGTTTGATTAATTCTACTAGCTACTACATCAGAGTAACAAGCCAACATAGATCATTAGAAATCTAAAAGTTTTATTAAAATTACAACTACACAAAAACCAAAATAAAATAAAAAATTAAAATTAAAAACATCATGTTTGCTCAATTTCGGTGTCCTACAATAATTTACATAGCCTGAAAAAAGTGAAAACCTGAAATCAAGTGTACAATGTTGAAATTTCTTGAATAGCAATAGATAAATCTTAACTTTCTAGATTTGATTTTGTCTCTTGTAATTTTCCATAAGTGTAGTGTTTTTTTTAGTTTTATTTTATAAAATTTATGGATGGCTCAATTGGTAGTGGGAATGAATTGATGGTGGTACTTATCCCCTAGGTAATGGGTTCGATTCCCACTGACTCAATTTGTATTGGTTCAATGTTCGGACATTTGATGTCCCATGGTGCAACTTTTTCTATGGGTTTATGTCTCTGATGAAATGTATTTGGACACAACACTCTTCCCTATTAGTCTTAACTCTTCATCCATTATTGTTTTTGGGTGAAAAACCCGTATGCTTATTTATTTTGTACAACTATGGATGTATGTGTTTATGCTCTCTGTGGAATTAAATTAGTAATGCAATTTTTGTCCATAGGATGATTTAAAAAAATGAAGAATTGGGAAAAAGTGGAATTTACAAATATTCTTTGATAATATTTGCATTTATTTCCATTTTTTTTGTTAATACTAACTAGTGTTTAATATGAATTTTGGTTTAACATTAACCTTTATTGGATGATTGTTTTGACAATAGGTGTAACACCAATCAATCTGGAGGTCTGACTAAGATAGATGAAGCGTTTGACGGAATATTTAGATTTGCCTCTGGTGTTATATTCATTTAATCACAATTGTAATAAAAAAAAAATATCACCTAATGTTTTCTCCCATTGCTTGAAAAGAGATAGTAATGGAGGAGTACTTTTGGTTTTTTGTGATATTTTGGAGTCAATTATTATTTATATAGTCCAATAGTTCCATTGCAGTATGTTCTCTTCCACACTGTTTTTTTTTTTAATTTTATTTCTTGATCTTGTTGTTCATTTCTCCCTTTCAATTCATTTATTTTTTCTTCAACAAATTTTCATCATGTGCCACAACTTTAGTACATTTGAATCAACATTGTAGTGAAAAATCATTTTAAAATATTCTTACTTAATTGAATGTAAAATGTGATATTGCTAAGAATCTCCTTAAAATGCTTCTAGATCTATTTTTGTTTGTGTAATTTTTTACTCTTGTAATAATGACATTGTACAATATAGTTGACTAATATTTTTCTTTTTTTTTTTATATTAAATTTCAGGTTTAATTAGACTTTAAATCTTTAGTGCTTTTATGCCAATGAAAAATACTCCCAATTAGTCTAAATATATTTGCAGCCTTTTACGAACAAGGAACTATAGTTGACAGTAATACAACATTGACATATCTTGTTCAAGAAGCTTATAATTCTCTTGTTCATGCAGTAGATTTTCTTGTATGACCCAAAATATTGAATGTTGAATTTTTAAGTATATGTATGTGCTACTAACTTCTAAGCAAAAATAACAATTATGTTGTTATGTGTTGGTTGGGTTTTTTGTCTAGGCTTTATACAACAATAGTGAAGTTGGGATATCCACCAAAGAAATTCATTGTTCACATTGATATTGCAAGTGACCTTTACATTAGTGGTTTTTCTTTAATATTTGTTGATTGATGTGTTTTATACTAAACCAATTGAGCTCAATTTCTTTGGCACAAATGCGTGTGTGCGTGGGTCTTAGATTTGTTTCCCTGATAATTTTCAGATTGTGTAATTCAGTTATTGATTGAGTAATAGTTTGTAGATGGAAAAATTCATATATGTTAATTTTTCTCAATGTTTTTAATTTTGTCAATACAAGTAGAAAATTTTGAAATCAATGTTTTAAAGTAAATCAACTGTAAAAAAAGTAAAAAATAAATATTAATTGCTATTAATGGTTAGAATCTTTAGGTCCATACATGGTATACGCCACAATAAATATTGACCAATTTATCTAACCAAATATAAAGCATAGTACTACTCCATTGAAATTCTCTTCCTCGCATACTTTTCGATTTGGCTTTGATCTTTCCTTCTTCTAACCACCTTATATTGGTAGTGTAGTGTCTTTTTTGTTGCCTCAAGAAAGATTATGTTACGCCTAATATTATTCATAGCAATAAGAGTATAATAAACCTCGGGTATTTATGTCTCTGATGAAATGTATTTTGACACCATTCTCGAGCAATTTTCTCCCGTCAGTGTTAAACTCTTCAACCACTATTGTTTTTGGGTGAGAAACTTGTATATTATTTATTTTGGACAACTATGGGTGTATGTGTGTATGCTTTATGTGGAATTAAATTGGTAATACAAATTTTTTATATTCTTTGATAGTATTTGCATTCATTTTTTTTGTTGTTGTTAATACTAGCTAGTGTTTAATATGAGTTTTGGTTTGAAATTAAACTTTATTGAATGGTTGTTTTGCCAATAGGTGTAGAACAAATCAATCAGGAGGTTTGATTGAGACATGTGAAATTTTTGAAGAAATATTTAGATTTGGCCATGGTGTTTTATCACAATTGTCATAAAAAAGAATTACACCAAAGTTTTATCTTATTGTTTAAAAGGAGATAGTAATGGAGGATGCATTTTTGTTTTTTGTGCAATTTTTTATTAAAATATTATTTATAATCCAATGGTCTCATCGCAGTATGTGTCTTCCAGCTTGTTTTTCTTATTTTATTTCCTCACTTTGTAGTTTATTTATCCCCTTCAATCCCTTTATTTTTATTGCTTCTGCAAAATTTCATCACGTGCGACACACTAGTACATTTGAATCAACATTGTAGTGAAAAATCATTTTAAAATATCCGTACTTGATTCAATGTAAAATGTGATATTGCTCAAAATCTATTTAAAATGTTTCTTAATATGGTTTTCTCTCTCTAATTTCTTACTCTTATAAATACGACATTGTGTAATATAGTTGACTCATATTTTCCTTTTTCATTAAATTTCAGGTTTCATTACACCTTAAAACTTTAGTGTATTTTAGTGAAAAACTACTCTCAATTAATTCAAATGTATTTGCAGCCCCTTACGACTAAGGAATTATAGTTGACAATGGTACAACATTGGTATATCTTTTTCAAGAAGCTTAAAATCCTCTTGTTCATGCTGTAAGTTTTCTTATACCTCACCCAAAATATTGGATGTTAAACTTTTAAGTATATGCATATACTACTTACTTCTAAGCAAAAATAACAATTATGATGTCATATGTTGTTTGAGTTTTTTTGTCTAAGCTTTATACACAAAGGTGAAGTTGGTATCTCCACCAAAGGAGTTCACTGTGCAGATTGAAACTGGAAGTGACCCTTTATAGGTTAATTGCAATAATTGCAACAATTGCCCTAAATCTAGTGCACTTGGGGTCAATGTTTTTAATTTTTAAGTTTTATGATGTAGTATTTGTTTTGTTGTCTTGCCAATCAAGGTTCTGATTTGATACATAGTGAAAAGGTCATCTTTTCATCTTATGCCTAACATTATTCACGGCATAAAGAGGTTGATGAACATGGTTTTATTAATTCTGCAAGCTAGTACATCATAGAAGTGAGTCACAGAAGATTAAAGATAACGCACACACAAAACTAAAATGGATATTAAAATTCAAATTGTTAAAACCCCAAATTTTAAAACTAAACCATCAAATTCTGATCAATTTGATTGACACAAAAACAGGGTAAACTAAATAAGTAAGCACTATTGTGTTCAATTTCGTTGTTCCACTAAAAAAAATTAAATAGCATTGAAAAAGGGAAAACTTGGAATCAAGGGTACAATGTTACAATTTCGTGAATTTTTTCTATTTGATTTTGTATCTTGTAATTTTCCTTACTTAATTTTACATGAGTGGTGTTTCTTTATGTCTCGGCCTAAAATTTCGAGTGTTTCTCGAATTCAATGGAGTCGCCACCAAAATTTAATTTAAAATAAGGAAAATATTGGGAAACCCTTATAATGGAAAAAAAAAATGGTCTCTGGAACCAAATTTTGAGTTCGAGAGTCGATTATGCGTAGAAAAGTATTAGCACCCTACGACATCCATTAAAACAACGATTACCTATAATTAATTATGCAAAATTAATTTTAACTTAAGTATAATTACTTATTCTTATTATTAAATATGAATAACGATTATTATTATTATTATTTTTAAATATAATTTTGGAATAAATGCCTTTAAGGAATAAAAAAATGAAAATAAAATAAAATTTAGGCTAAATTACATCTGTGGTCCCTTAACTTTATTTCAGGTAACGTTTTAGTTCTTTATCTTTTTTTTTCCCGACTTGGTCCTTTATTTTAATTTTAAGTGACAATTTGATATTTTATATTTTAAAATTTCAACAATGTTATCCTTTTTTATACAAAAATTGAAAAAAAATTCAATCAAAACTCATAAAATTAATTATATTCTTCAATATAATACAAATTTCATCAAATTCGTAAAGCAAATCTTCAAATAAACTCATATTTTCATACTTTATTTGATATTGTTAGGAATAAAGGACTAAATCGGGAGACAAAAAAAGATAAAGGACTAAAACGTTACCGTAAATTAAGTTAAGGGACCACAGATGTAATTTAGCCTAAAATTTATTAATGCGCTTGACAAGAATGTGATCTTGCTCCTACGTATCTCCCGGTGCGATAGAGAAATCAAAACTATGTAGTTCTTAGATAATGCGGATGTATTGATTGTTTTTAAAGAAAATTTGTTTTGTGATAAAAAGTTTTGACGAAAAGAAAAAAATAAAAGAGTTTGATATGAGTAAGTATTTTAAAATATGAGCTTTAAGACGATCAAATTGTACAACTTGTGTCCCAAAATTCAATGAATAAAAAAGATGTCACATCTAATTTAATCCTCTAAAAATATTTTATTATTCTCGATTTTTAAATTGAGTTTCAGAACCACCAAGTAGTACAACTTGCGTTTGAACAACTCAAAGATAAATAAAACAGTCACATCTAATAAATAAATCAATTTTAGATTAGTTCATTAAAATAAATGAATAAATAAATAAAAGAATAAATAAATAGAATAAAATAAATAAAATAAGTAAAATAAAGAGAGTTTTAGAACTATCAAGTTGTACCACTTGTGTCCTAACAACTCAAAGATTAAAAAGAGTTACATCTAATAAATAAGTCGATTTTAGATTAGTTCATTAAAATAAAAAAATAAATGAATAAATAAATAGAATAAAAATAAAATAAATGAAATAAAAAAAAATAAAAAAATAAAGAGAGTTTTAGAACTATCAAGTTGTACCACTTGTGTCCCAACAACTCACAAATTAAAAAGATATACATCTAATTAACTATTTGAAAATAATTTTTTGTATAATTTTTTTTAAAAATAGAAACGAATTTTAAGATGGTTAAACTATCACAATATGTATTTTGAAGTAAATTTTGGTTGGTTTTATTTTGTTTTATTTTTAAAATAATGAATAAATATTTAATAAACTAAAATCAAACAAATAGTAATTGTTCTGCCTAGGCCTGATTGCAAAATCTTTTCAGCTTTAAACTAGCAAATACTAACTATTAAGGCTAAGTTGCCTATGCCTGCGGAACTTTTCAAGACATTCTAGCCACGCATGTTTTCATCAGCTATATGTCCAAAAACACACCGAAAAAAAGAAGGCAGTGGCAGTGCGCGGTTGACGGTGGTTAGCGGCGATTACCGGCGGAAAGTGACGGTAACTTCTGTTTCTCTCCTTTTCTATTTTTTATATTTCTAAATATATATGATTTTAAGGATGAAGCTGAGTTGTTGCTCCTTCTACACTCAACTATTTTTGTTTCAGAATCTCTCTTTAAAAAAAATTATCTTTTCCCTTCTTCTCTTTTTTTCAAACCAAAACTCTCTTCTTTAGATGTGTTTTTTATTAGTCAAAATTTTCTTCACCCTTTGTAAATAAAAAAAGGGATGTATTTATAGAGTTTTTGTATTCGTTGAGTTGCTTTGTTTCCTTGTTGATTTGACTTATTTTTGTTGTTGGCTAATTTAATCCTTATGAATGATGATGACCTATTTAGAAGCCTTACATTCAAGATCTTATTTAGATTGTGAAATTAAGTTATTGATAGGGTAATAAATTGTAGATGAGAAAATTCATATGTGCCAATTCTACTCAATATTTTTAATTTTGTCAATACAATTATAATATTTTTTGTAATCAATGTTTTAAAGTAAAACAACTATGAAAAGATAAAAAAAAACACACATACACACACACATACTTTCCTATTGTTGTTAAAAGAATGATATTTTGGGTGGTTCATGTTAAGAAGAGTATGTCATTTAAATTTCATGTATTTGAATAATTTATTTGTTTATGTATTATTTGATTCAATTTATATTATTGTTGCAAACGTTGAAGGTGAGATCACATAATGGCCTATAAGGGTTAGGGATGTTGACCCTATTGATAAAGAGGTTCAATTCATTTTGATGGTCACCAACCTATTGATAAAGATGTTGATGGGCTCATAGGAGGTTATCTTGGCCGATTGGCAAAAAAATAAAATAATTTTAATGAATAAGAAAGTCAAAACGGGAAACTAATGAGTTGTGGAACTTTATATATTAATACTCACAACAGAATTTTGATGGAACCTACTTTAATAAGGAAGCTAGAGGTTGTTGTGTAGGTAATCAATTTTTTGTATTATTTTTGTGCCATTTTATTTTTATGCTCTCTATTTTCATTTTTATTTTAATGCCATTTTCATTTTTATGATAAATACATGGTGGATTATTGAATTACCTCTATTCTCGTTAGTCAATATATATGGGGAAGTACAAAAGGGAAAATGATGTAACATATCTAACTGAATTAGTTACTCTTACTAACAAATTGAAACAAATAAAATTGACTAAGTATACTAATGTAACTATATATAATAGTCTCCATCAAGCTTGAGCGCATAAGTTCATTAAGCCTATCTTGGAACATAAATTCTGAAATGGTTTGAGATCTAAACCTTTGGTGAAGACATCTGCCAACTGTTGGGCAAAACTGGCAGACAGAAGATGAAACAATTTCTGATGGAGTTTCTCGCGAATAAGGTGGCAATCAAGTTCTATATGCTTAGTGTGTCCGTGAAATCAAGAATTAGTTGTAATGTGTCTGGTGGATTGACTATCACAATATAAAATAGGTGCAGTAAAATTAGTTTGGAGGACTTGAAGGAGATAAGTCAGGCATTGTATTTTACATACATGAGAGGCCATTGCCTGATACTCTACTTCCGAAAAACATCTAGAAATTGGGGCTTGCGTCTTAGACTTCCAAGATATTAAAGAATCGCCAAGAAAGATACAATATCCCTGATAGATTTACAAGTTTCTGGGCACGAAAATACCATTTGCATGTGATGATTTGAGATATTTGAGTACATGTATGGCAACTTCAAAGTGAGTGTCAATTGGGGAACACATATGTTGGCTTAATTGTTGAACTAAAAAACTAATATATGGTCTTGTATTTGTAAGGTATATGAGTTGTCCCATTAGTCGTCAGTACAGAGAAGGATCTGAAAATGGGTTCTAGTAGTGGAAGTAAGTCTAGTGCCCTGTAACATAGGTGTAAATGCTGATTTAGAAGAGAGTAGGCCAACATTGTGTAGTAGATCCAAAACATATTTGTGTTGGCAAATGTGGATTCCTAGATTTGATCTTGATACTTCCAAACCAAGGAAGTACTTCAAGTCCCCTAGGTCCTTTATCTTGAATTTGGAGTTGATGAATGATTTAATATATGTGCATTCTTTGATGTCATTACCTGCAACAATAACATCATCAACATAAGTAAGGCAGTGGACAATTTAGCAAACCATTGTCTACTAGATTGTTTAAGTCCATAAAATGTTTTTAAAAGTTTACATACATGGTTTGGATGAGTAGCGGACATTCCTAGGGGTAAGTTCATATAAATCTCTTCATCCAAGTCCCCATATAAGAAATCATAATGCACATCTAATTGATGTAAAAACCAATTATTGCAAGAGGCTAAAACAAGTAGTAGTCTTATAGTGGTTAGTTTGGCAACTGGAGAATAAGTATCAAAGTAGTCTATACCTTCAATTTAATTAAAACCCTTGGCTACTAATCTAGTCTTATACCTTTCAGTGCTTCCATCTGAGTTGTGTTTGATTTTATATACTCATTTGCAACCAATGGGCTTTTTACCTTGTGGTAACTCAACTATCACCCATGGCTTTAATCCATACATCATGTTTAATAGCATGTTCGTAATGAGATGATTCATGACTAACAGTGATAACATTGATGTACATAAAGTGAGATAGAGAAAATTTATGATAAGATAATATAGTAGATAAGGAATGAAATAGGGGCAAATTATCATAATGCAAAATAGCATTACATTGAAAATCATTTAAGTATGTAGTGGGTGATGATGCCTATCAGATCTTCTTAAAAAAACATTATCAAGATTAGTATGACGAACAATAGAATCATTTATGCAAGGAGAATGATGAGAAGAAAGAACAACATGATAATCATTAGGATGTAGAGCGGTAGCGTAATTGGAATTATGGTGAAAAAGATTTATCACAACAAAAATATCAAAAATAAGGACATCATCAATGTTAGTGTCATGATCTAAAACAATGACAGAAACATTGCTTTGAGGATAAGGAAAACAAATTCATAAAACTTAACATTTCTAGAGATAAAAGTAGCACAAGTATGTAAATCAAATAAAATATAACCTTTTGGGCCAAGCTTAAGACCCAAGAAAATGCATTGTCTTGCACGGGGGTCTAATTTGGTGTGGGTATTAGTTAAAGTAGCAACATATGTCAAGCAATCAAAAACCTTCAATTCAGTAAAAGTTGGAGGAATAGTGTATAACATTTCGTAAGGAGTTTTAAAATTCAATACAGAGGTGCAATTATTTTAAATGAATAGAATATCATATTGTTCAATGCTCTTGTAAATAGTTGTATAATGATATATATTGCAAAACATTTATAAGAAAAGGAAGAATAAACAGTCCCAGACTTAACAATTATTTACATAACTAAAAACTATTAAAATTGTTTTTAGCTCTGGCTCTGGTAAACAAATTTTTAGCTTTTTAGTACAAATAAATATCTTTTCTACAAAAAATTAAAATTCTTTAAGAAAGGCTGAATTAAATATTAATTTTAATATTTTTCGTGTTAAAAAATATATATTTTTTATTTAAATTTTTATGAATATTAAAAATTTATAGGATTAATTGTAGTTTTGATCCCTTTATTTTTATCAATTTACGGAATTGGTCCTCATATTTTAAAAATAGACAATTTTGTTCAATTCTTCAAATTTTTGAACTTAAAAATGTTTATTTTACATATTTTAAATGATGTGTCATTGGATTTCATGATATAGAACCATCTAGATGCATTAATTATTGATATGTGATTAATTAAGTTATTAAAATTAAAATTTTATGAATTTAAAAGTTAAATTTTTATAAAGTTTTATTGTGATTTTACGAGTGTTAATCACTCTACATTATAGTATCATATTTTAAACGATGTTAAATTATCATTTTCAAATTAAAAAATATGAGAGAGGAACCAAAATTGTCGACTTTTAAAATAGATGGATCAATTTGTTGAATTAGTAAAATTAAAGGACTAAAATTTTAATTAAATCAAATTTATATTTAATTAATCAATTTTAAAAAATTTAAATTTTTATGATTTTTTTTTATATTTAAATACACCTGCAAAAGAGATTCAAAATTTTAAAGATACATATCGAGTTGCTTAAACTAAAAATAAATGTTAAAATACTAGAGTCTAAAACTTATTTAACTCAATATTAATTAATACATTTTTGTTGACAAAATGTTTTCTAAAATTGTTAGGAACAAGACTTTTTGCATTAAAAATGTGGAAAAGTTTATGAGTGGATCTAGTCATTATCTGAGGGTATGTTCACATGGAGCAGGTCAGTTTGATATATGACATTCGTACGGTCGCAAATAAAATATCAATTACTACAAAAATTTAGGTCTTAAAAAACATCTTTAATGCAATAATGCATTTAAATGGCTGAATTCAGAGTAAAATATAATATCAATCCTCTGTAATTATTATAAATAATCCTGTATAAATATTTAGAATTAATTATATGTAAGGTAATTTAATTATATATAAATTTATTTATTATTTCATTTATATATAAAAATTTATTTAAAATCATTTAAATAAAAAACACATTTTTAAAAAATTTAACTAATTATTTATGACAGTGTTTATTTTTTTCTTTAAAGTAAATTGTTTAATTTAAAAAGTCAAATCTATTTTCTCATTTGTTTTTTCGTGTCACAATCTATTTAATCTTAAACTGTAATTAAGACGATGATATTAATTGTGTTATTCCGTACAAACACTATACACAACTGGAATACTATTTCCGGCCGTAATGAAAAATTATAATATTTTTATAAATAATTTCTTTTAGGCATTAAATGGTTTATTTTAAAAGTACATGAAATTTTGCATTTAATTTATTTTAATCAATTTCTCTCTTTTTTTTTTACGTCAATTTGTTATTTATCAATTTCATGTAATCATTATCAATTGCTTTCATTAAATGGGTAAGTGTTGCTATCCGAATATTTTTCCAGAGTCTTTTTGTATAAAAAAAACTACATAATTATTCAGTGTCCAATAGTAACTATTGAACACAGTAAATTATACCATGACTATTCGTCAAAAGAAAAAAAAGTTATACAATGACTAAAAAATCTATAAGTCATCGTTATTTATAGCGTGTATATAGGTTGGGTTGTAACATTTTCTTTGTCAAATTAAATAATCAAATCGATTAATTTTATTTATATTGAATTGAATTTTTAATATATAATTTTTTTATTAAATTTGAATTAAATTAATCTAATTATAAATAGGTTAAATTTGGTTTATAGATAATAAATATATTTTAAAATGTAATTAAATTTAACTATTTAAACATTTCAAAAATGATAAAACTAAATCACAACATATCATTTGATATTAAAAATATATCTACAAACAACATAAAATAGTTAAATCAATTAAATTAGAATTAAATTTTCAAATATAATCTAACAACTAATTTTTAACTATAATTAATAGTATTTTTTTTAATATAAATATTAGGTCAATGAATTGTATCCAAGAGTTCTCGTAGATTCAAAATATTAAATTCGTTACACTAAATTAAATATCATTGAGTTTAAATGAGTATATTCAAATTAAATCTAAATTTAAATAGGTTGAATTAAAATACAGGTTATATTGATTTATGTGACCAAGTCACGAATTTATCTATACTATTAACTCCTAATTATTTATGTAGAGGAACGTCTAGTGAAACAATGACTTCCAGAAACAATAATAATTTTCAACCCCTTTGCCAAATTTAGGTCATTATATGTCTTTATCATTGCATCATTTTCATTTGTGAATACCAAATTTTCTTTTGAAATTATATGCTATAACTTAGCTTGACAACAACATTATACTATCAACGTTGAAATTATGTGCTGTTATAAAAAACAAAAACGTTGAAATTAATTAGTGATTAGAAAGTAAGGAGGCCATAGAAAATTATACTACCTCCCATCTAAAAATGGAACTCTGTTAATCATATATTGAAATTAAGAAACTGGATAGTAATGTTAAATTTTTTAATAATTAATCTTATTTTTATAAGTTTATTCTTTAATGAAGAGAATTAATTAATGTTTAAATTATGATATAAATTTTTTTTTTGAAAAAAATTATAGAATTTATTTTTTATTGAAATATATAGTTGGACATATAATATTGATTGCTATTATTGTATTTTTTGGTAAGTGGAAGCAATTTGCGTCATAACGAGAAATCTAAGTTTAAATTCAAATTGAGTCATTTATATTAAAAAGTTGAAGAACCAATGAATAAATTTTTGTTCAATCCAATTATGTGAAGATTAGTTTTTTGAAACACCATATAATTTCATCTTCGCAATCAAGTCTCAATAATGGAAGAGTTAAAATCCCCCCTCTCCCCCCACATACCTATATTAGGATCAATTAATTGATCACAAGATGCAGTAGCTCGATTGATACTCTTTTTATAGGTCCATGTAATTGACACACCTCACATCAATTAGTATATTAAAAGCAGTCAACTGTTGTGGTTAGCTGATAATATCCATGGTGATAAATAAGACATTCATGAACTTCAGCCATGATCTTGAAAGATTATCCACCCTACATATTTTAAGAGAAACTCAATACTCTCTCTCTAAGACAAATCCTCATCTATCTAAACGTAGTTGAGTGCTTTTTGCTTCAGGTTGAAATCGACTGAAGTTGACGGATCTTTTAAGTAGTTAACTAACTCTTGAATCTAAGATCCAACTACTTGAACCCATCATTACATATATAGGATATGCTTCATTCTCTCAACGAGGTACTTGTCAGACAACCACGTCGATAGACATACATAATAGCACATGCCTCATATTCTGCAATATTGTTCGTGCAATCAAAACATAATCAAATGTAAATGGAGTGAACTGGTTGTCTGAGGAAATCAAAATGACTTCAATTCAATTCCCTAATGCATTAGAAGCACCATCAAACGCCAACATCCATTTTTCTTTATCGGATGATTCACTCTCTTCAAATAAAGTCATTATGCCTTCATCGGAGAATTCACACTGCATTGATTGATAATCTTCTATAAGTTGTCGGGTCAAATACACTGCCAGAGCGCTTCCTTTGATAGCTTTATGTGTAATATACACCAAATCATATTTTGATAACAACATCTGCCAACGGGCAATCCTTCAAGTAAGAGCATGTTTCTCAAATATATATTTAATTGGGTCCATTTTAGATATCAACCAAGTTGTATGACATAACATGTGTTGCCTCAACTGACGAGCAGTCCATGCTAAGGCGCAACATGTTTGTTCAAGTAGTGAATACCTAGTTTCACAGCTGGTAAATTTTTTGCTCAAATGATAAAGAGCGTGTTCTTTCTTACTAGATTCATCATGTTGCCACAGTACACAACCCATTGACTCGTCAAGTACTATTAAGTACATAATAAGTGGTTTTCCAGAAACAGGAGGCACTAAAATCGGAAGTTTTGACAAGTACTGTTTAATCTTTTCAAAAGCATTTTGATAATTCTCATTCCATTCAACCTTATGGTCTTTGCACAACAACTTGAAAATTGGCTCGCATGTGGCGGTGAGATGTGATATGAACTTGACAATGTAATTTAATCTACCCAAAAAGCCACAAACTTCTTTTTCCATGCATGGAGCCAACATTTCTTGTATTATTCTTACTTTATCTAGGTCCACCTATATCCCTTTTTGACTAACAATAAATCAAGTAACTTGTCTGAACTCGGACTAAAAGTGCACTTAGCAAGGTTTAAACGGAGTCTGAACTTCCTTATTTGCACAAATAATTTTAAAGGTTAAAAACATGGTCTTCTTTGGTCCAGGACTTTGCAATCCTATCATCCACATAAACCTTTATTTCTTTATTCATCATGTCATGAAACAATATCACCATTGCTCTTTGATAAGTTGCCCCAACATTCTTCGATCTAAATGGCATAACTTTATAACAGAAAGTTCCCCATTGTGTGATGAATGTGGTTTTCTCCATATCCTCGGGAGCCATCTTGATTTGATTGTACCCTGAGAAACCATCCATGAAGGAAAAAGAGAATATTGAGCAAAACTATCCACTAGAACATCAATATGAGGCAAAGGAAATTTGTCTTTAGGACAAGCTTTATTTAAATCCCTATAATCCACACACATTCGAATCTTTCAATCTTTTTTTTGGAACTGGGACAGTATTAGCAACCAATTGAGGATATTTTGTCACTGCTAAGAAACCAGCATCAAATTGCTTCTTGACCTATTCTCTAATTTTAAGTAAGATATCATGCCTAATCCTCTTTAGTTTTTGTTTAATTGGAGCACATTTAGGTTTGAGCGGTAGCTTGTGTTCAACTATATTAGTATCTAGCCCGGACATATCCTGATATGACAATGCAAAGAGGTTCACATATTCAAATAAAAGTTTAATCAACTTTTGTCGTTCACTTTCTTTCATAGACATACCAATTTTAATTTATTTCTTATCATATTTCATCCCCAAATTTATCACCTCAATAGGTTATTGATATGGTTGAATTATCTTAGCTTCATGTTCCATTAGCCTTTCTAGTTATGGAGGGAATCCACAATTGTGTTCACAATCCTCATCAACATGATTAATTGGGTGTTCAAAATTATAAGCATAGGTTCTAGCGTTTCTATTTTCAACATATTCATTTTCGAATTTGCATTGATTAGATTAAAAGAAAAAAAAAAATATGAATAAAGAATGCTATTTCCAGAAAAAAGACGGAAAGAAAAAAAAAACAGATGGAGAATTCAAAAATCATTTATTAACAATAAGTACGGAACCATAATACATGCGCCTTAATTAGTTATTCTTATAGTCTTGAACAGAGCAAAATGAGTTGAAATACATAATTACTTTAAACATGAATTAACAAACATTAGAAACTCGATGATCTTCCAATTATTGAGACTGGTGTTTGGAGGACAAAGGTATACTAATTTGATGATATCATCATCAATATGATTCTCTTACGCAACAGCCACCTTGTCAGCATATATTATCTCATATTTCTATCAATTTTCCCCATTTAACAAAAACTCCTCCTTCTAATATGTTTCTGATAGACTTCAATGATATGGTAGATAGTTTTGGTTCCTTTAAGCGATATCTTTCACCCATGAAGACAACATTCGCAATTTCTAATGCTTGGAGAGTGGATGTCACTACACCAATAGCATGAATCCACAGTCTCCATAAAAGGCAACTATAGGTTGGTTTAATATCCATCACTTGGAAAGTTATTCCAAAGTTATAGGGTCCGATTTGAATCGACAGGTCAATCTCACCAACAACTTGTCTCCTGGATCCATCAAATGCTTTCACCATAATATCATTGTGCTTCATACAGGCCCCATCAACAAATAATTTTGAAAGTATCTATTTTGGCATAACATTTAATGATAGACCATTATCAACTAGCACATGTGCGAGAATATGATCATGACACTTCATAAATATGTGTAACGATCATGCTCTGACCCCTCAACTGGTAGTTTTCCATTGCTAAAACTCAAGCAACTACTAGTGGTGATGTTACCGACAACTCCATCAAATTGGTCGATAATGGCTTCGTTTAAAACTTTCATCAGCGCCCTTTTATGTGCTTCATAGTTTAATAACAAATAAATGACATATATCTTTGAAGGGGTTTGATTTAGTTGATCTACCACCTTATATTCATTTTGCTTGATAAACTTCAAAAATTTGTTAGCTTCTTCTTCAGGCACCGTCTTTTTGCAAACCCTTTGGCCTTTTATAACATGATCCATAACTTCTTTCCCTTTTTCTCCACGACCCTCCTTTTTCTTAGGTTGTTCAAGAGTGTATACTCGACCACTCCGATTCATCTCACCAATCCCTGAAATATTGGTGACATCAATTCCTTTAGGTCCAAAGCTATCACTTGAACGATGATTAGCCAAATTGGACGTGATTTCATAATTCCATGGTACCACTTTGGTATTTCCATAAGGAAAATGGTTGGTGTTTGGACAATTATTAGATTTGGCCGATTTGGAGTTTGCGTAAAATTCTATTTTCTATAGAGGATCTCTAATGGGTTTGGGAAAGATATATTTTTTTCCAGGCAAGGCACTATGGTCAACACATGATCATCTTTTGCACATTGGTCTATCTAATCTAAAATGACATTGACAAAGGTATCCTCGTGGCCCGACAAGGGATTACTCACTACGTTGGGACCGTCTTCCTTGAAGGTAAACCATTTTGCATTAATCATTTCTTGCATTTTAGATTTTAGGACTTGGCAACTTCGACGGAATGCCGTAAGGCTCCTGCATGGTATTCACATTTGGTGTTTGGGTTGTACCATTTTCGGAATGATGGTTCCATAGGTTTGATTGGTCTTATGACTACCATTGAATTCTAGAGTAGGTGAAGCAACAATTGGTGGTATGTCACGGGAATTGGGTCAAAACAGATTATCTTCTTTTCTCAATTAATTGGTGGTTTGTAGTGATTAGGGATTGGATTTTGGTTCCATTGATTTTTTTGGGAAAACATGACAGGTGGTGGTTGGACTAGGGGTGGTTGATAATAAGGTGGCCTTGAAGGATGATATTGGGGGTATGGAGGATGTGAGGTCACAGCCACATATGGGTAGGGAATGTATGGAATTTGGGGTATTGGGGGCTGAAAATTTGGAGGTCGATAAGAATTCATGCCTGGAGAATAAGAGATCATTGAGTTTGCCATTACAGCGCTAACATCCATTTCTTTCTTCTTTGTAAATCTCATATGAGGTTTCTTCACACCACTCGTTCCACATACAATCTTACCACTCCTATCATGACCATGTCAAAAATGTTTAATGACATACTCACAATCATCTTATCATAAAAGGATGATTGGAGAGTATCCATAAACATACCAATCATTTCTCTTTCAAATAAATGAGGATCTATTTGTGATGCCACTTCTCTCCACCGTTGTGCATATTTTTTTTAATGTTTCATTGTCCTTTTTTGATGAATCTTGCAATTGCATCATGTCAAGGGCTATGTCGATTTCGATTGAGATGCATATACCAATTTAATGACGCCCCATTCAAACTATCTTGAAAAAAATGGATGAGAAGTTTGTCATTATGAGCATGAGAAGCCATCTGATGGTTTTCAGGACATGCGGCACCTTTGTATTTTTCAAACTCAGGTACCTTGAATTTTGAAGAGATCGCCACATCGAGAACCAATCACATATCAAAAACTTCAAGACCATAAACATTCCTTCAATTGTTTTTATTCGTCCTTCTAAAACATAGAATTTTTCTTTAAATTGTGTATCTTCACTTATGATTTATTAATTTTTTTAGGAGAATTTGTTATTCAAAGTACAATGACTTAGAAGGAGAAATCTTCAATTTGATTTAACATTTATTTGGCTTTGCAACCCTTTGCAAAAGATTAAGTTTCAATTAAAACAAAATGTATTCATATATATGATTAAATGATAAGGTATAACACACAGTGCTTTACAACAGTTTAAATTCAAAATTCATGCACAATAACGAGAATATAATTTATTCATAAATAAAACATACAAAGAGAAAAGAAGAGTTTAGGGTCGGCCCAACACATTATGAGGCCTAAAGCAAAATTATGATAATATTGAGTTTAGTCCGCTACTTAACTCGATAATATTTTTCAGTGGCATAAATTAATTTTTAAAAGATTTTCGAAACTCAAAAATAACATTTACCATTGACCAAACACATGTTGATAATTTGTTATTTTTTTTCTTAACCATTTGATTTTCAAAGAAAATAAGCAATGACAACCGATAATTCGATCAAGAGTATAGCAAACTCTGATCAAAGATTGTTCGAGATAGAAAAACTCGAATTTTTTTAAACGATTGATTTTGAACTAAAACTATAACTTCTTGAGTGCCAGCATGATAATTTGTTAGTTTTTTAGGAGAATTTGTTATTCAAAGTACCATGACTTAGAAGGAGATATATTCAATTTTTATTTAACATTGATTTGGCTTCGCAACCCTTTGCAAACGATTAAGTTGCAATTAAAACAAAATGCATTCACATATATGATTAAATGACATACGGTATGACACAAAGTGCTTTACAACATCTTAAATTCAAAATTCATACAATAATGAGAATATAATTTATTCCTAAATAAAACACACGAAGAGAAAAAGAGTGACACTTTTTTCTTTTTATGAGACAAATTAATAATTGTGCGATACATCTTCAGAAACTTTGCTTCCACTATTTTTCCTTTGTATAATTGCACAATGCATATTCCTTATGTGCACTATCTTCGCTTTATTTTCGATATATTCCTCAAATCCTACAAAAGTATACACACATAAATATATAAATAAATCTCTTTCACTAATAAGTCGATTCAACAATGCAGATGAGAAATATTTAACCTTAGATGTAAGTGAAATTTTACTCTACATAAGTCAATTCGACATATATTAAAATATTTGATCTTTAAATTAACAGTTAAACGAGTTTTTTTTTTTTTTTTTGAAAAAAATTATTTCTATCATTTAAAAAATATAATAATTAAAAATTCTTTACCAAAAATGTGAGTGAAATAAAATTCTTATTTTTTTGAATTTATATTACTCATAACAGTACACATTGAATATTATTTACAATACAATATAAAAAATTAGTATAATACTTATAAACAATGAAATATTTTTTCTTATGAATGATCTTTCTTAAAATACAAAAGTCAACAAATAACTCATTGATTCACGAAAATTGTCATTAATTTATTGGTTTAGATAACAAATGTCATAAAACCTTTTAATTTGTGAATGTACAGTAGAAGTTCCCTAAACATTATATAATCTAACTAAATTTTTTATTAGGTTTATCAAATGTTGGAAAATAAGAATCAAACAACTTGAGTTTTTTTTTATTTATTTTAATGATAGTAAAATTTCATTACTTTTTTTTATTTATTTAAGAATTTCATTACTTTTTATTTCAACCTGTATCAAACGAACTGAATAAGCATAACTATAAACTTTGATTTTGAATTGTATTTCTTTTTTAGTTCAATAATAAATAAAAAAATAAAGGTAAAAATCTTAGATTAATTTTAATAAAACGTTTTTTTTAATGATAAATATCTCGAAAAGCAAACCAAAATCGGACAATACGACCATGCCTTAAAATATATTCTTTAAAAGGAAATTATAATGAAATGTAAGGCATGTTGGATAGTCCTAGTTTAATGACTTTATGATCTCACCTACTACAACACATTTATGATGTTTCATCGGTTTTCAATAAAAATAAGGGAAACATTAACAAGTGTTTGGGAAGAGTCCACATTTAAATCCATTTTTTAAAAGGTCTAATATTAAAAATACCATATACTGTATCAACAGACAAGCATATATATGTATATACCTTAATTTGTACATTAATATAAAAACTTTGTTTTTGACTCAATATGAAAACTTGTTTGAATAAAAAAAAAAAAAAAAAGCTACTTGCATATAAACTATATATGATTGATTGGGAATCACGGTTATGTACAATGAGTGTAGTGGCCATATATTGTTAGTAAAAACTAATTTTATATTGACATTTAATGAAAATTCATTATATTTTCATATTATATAATCAATTTCAAAATAAATATAAAAATATGATATAATATAACAAAATAATAAATTGTTATTTGATGTTGGTGTAAAACAATTTTACACTAATAATATATACTTTTTTAATTTTATGTACAATTTAGATTATAGGAATGAGTTAAAAGTGAGGCTTATTAAGATAATGACTTACATGTGCCGGCATGCAAAAGTATTCAAATAACTTAACTTATTTTTTTCTCTTATTTAATTATTTCATTGATAAAATATATAATATCTTGGAACATGTCTAATATAAACTTCTAAAAATATAATTTAAAGATGAATTTTTAATTTTTTTAATAAAAAATAAATTTTATAATAAGAAAAAATGAAAAGCAAATACAATATTTATTATAATTTGTTAAAAATAATGAAGTTCAATTTAGATGATAACCATATTAAACAACTCTAGTATGTTGATGTATGTATAAATAATTATCTTTTTTAAAGATTAATACGTTTTATTATGAATTGTTTTATGTAGGTTGTACGTACGAAGAAGCATACCATGGATGATATGGTAAACCACTCTCTATTAATGGTAAGGAGGAGGAGGTGATGCATAGATGTAATGCGGTGGAGGAGGGGAATAGACCGGAGGAGGAGGTGAAGCATAAACATAATGTGGTGGAGGTGGTGAATAAACAGGTGGAGGAGGGGACTTATACTTGTAAACTGGAGGTGGTGGTGATGGATATTTGTATGGTGGCGGTGGAGGTGATGGGTACTTGTACGGTGGTGGGGGAGACTTATATTTGTAGACTGGTGGTGGTGGTGATGGATATTTGTACGGAGGTGGTGGTGGGGATGGGTACTTGTATGGTGGTGGTGGAGATTTGTATTTATAAACTGGTGGTGGTGGTGATGGGTACTTGTATGGTTTCTTGGGCGTTGGTGGTGGAGATATATGCTTGTAGGGTGGTGGTGGAGATTTATACACTGGTGGTGGTGGAGATTTGTACTTGTACACTGGGGGTGGTGGTGACTTGTATTTGTAAACGGGGGGAGGTGGAGATTTGTATTTGTACACTGGGGGTGGTGGTGACTTGTATTTGTAAACGGGAGGAGGTGGAGATTTGTACACCGGTGGTGGTGGAGATTTGTATTTGTAAACGGGGGGAGGTGGAGATGGATACTTATATGGCTTTTTAGGTGGAGGTGGAGGAGATTTGTACTTATACACTGGTGGAGGAGGTGATTTGTACTTGTAAACTGGTGGTGGTGGAGATTTGTATTTATAAACAGGGGGAGGTGGAGATGGATACTTATATGGCTTTTTAGGTGGAGGTGGAGGAGATTTGTATTTATACACTGGTGGAGGAGGTGATTTGTACTTATAAACTGGTGGTGGTGGAGATGGATATTTATACGGTGGAGGTGGAGGAGAAGGGTACTTATAAGGAGGAGGAGGAGATTTGTAAACTGGTGGTGGAGGAGAGAGATATTTGTAAGGTTTTTTTGGTGGTGGTGGTGGAGAAGGGTATTTATAGGGTGGTGGTGGAGACTTGTACTTGTAAACTGGTGGAGGAGGAGAATGGTATTTGTACGGCTTCTTTGGTGGCGGCGGTGGTGAAATGTAATGGTAAGGAGGTGGAGGAGAGTGCACTGGTGGTGGCGGTGAGTGGTAGTAGTAAGGCTTTGGTGACGGTGGTGGTGGAGATGAATAGATATAATTATTTGCTGAAATTTGAGAAGCAAAAGCAAGAGACATTATTGTGAATGCAATAATAAGATTAGTAGAGGCCATTAGTGACCCCATGTTTTCCCAAAGTGGGTTTTGGTATTGCAATTATGGAAGATAGCATCACCCTTTATATAGTTTTTTTCTCTACCCTTTTAACCTCAATATTTGTCTTGGTTGGTGTACTTTGATTTTTATACATATTACAATTCACATAGTTTTCAACATCTAACAAACTAAAAATACTAGTATATTCACCGATCATAAAAAATACACACACTATTATTGAAAAATAATGGCCTGCTTTTTTGAATATAAGTAAGATTCTTTGGACCAATGCGACCCAAGTTGGTTATGAAACGTGGATTTGGATTTGATAGAGACAGCAACCTATGCATGAAATTTTAACAATATCCAATAAACTAAGTAGCTTATTAGCTGGACACTACCTTCATCTTTTACTTAATATATTTAATATTTTCTACTATCAAAAAATTAATGTATTTAATTTAAAATTAATATTGATTTTAATTTTTTGGTTTAATGATAAAGAGATAGATAGTTGACTCGTAGAATGTGAATTTGATATATGATAATGTGATTAAAATGGTTAAAGTAAATTTTTTTTTGTAAGTATTTAATAAATTAAGATATATTTTCCTCACTTTAAATTTTCTTTAAAAAAATTTAATATAATACATCTTTTTGCTTGTATTTTGTTTTAGAGAAGTTAATATTTATTGATCTCCATTTTTATTATTTTATAATATGAAATATAGTAAATTGTACAATGAACCAATTTAATAAATAATATATCATAAATTATCTAAAATATTAACGATAATTATTTACACTCTTCAAAATTCTATGATAATATATCATAAATCATCTAAAATTATTTACACTATTTTAATATATAATGTATCATCAATGATCCAAAATATTAATGATAATTATTGATACTCTTCAAAAAGCATATAATACACTAATGTTACTCTTATCATTATAATTTACAAAATGACTCAAGTTTCTTGTCCTTTGTCCGTAACAAACTTTGAAAAACTTTACATGTTATCTTATGTCGTGTCTGATATGGCTGCTGCAATGATTTTTGTAATTCTTATACAGAGTATTTGTTTGACTCTAATAAATTAAAAAATTGTGAGATCTTATATTAAATATAATTTTTACGTAAAAAGTTTAAGATGAGAGGAGGAAGCTTCACCGTAAGGTACGAAATATATTGGACAAATTTTACTTTCAAAGAATATATTTTATAAGATAATTTTTTTTTTTTTTATGGTAGATCAAATAAAATTATATCAAGTAGCATAAAAATAGACGATCATCTAGAAAATTTAGTTCAACTGAAAAATGTTATATATCGAATTTCATGTTTTGAATATATTGAGTGCAAATTTTTTATCATTTAACTATAGACAAAAAAAAAATGAAAACTTATTTATGTTAATTCTATTGTGTTTTATTATATATCATATTTTACTATAACATTATTTAGAGTTTAATTGTCATAGTCCGTTTTTTACAATTATTTATAGACAAGAATAAAGTTTCGTCTATAGTTAAGTCTATAGACATCGATTTAAAAAAAGACTTTTAATTTTAAAATGTATGAAACCAAATTTGATCAAATGGACGGGTTGCTTGTGAAAAAAATTCAATAATAATAACGTGGACCAATAGTTGAGTAAATGCTCAAAAGAGTGTAAAAATGATTGCGCTTGGTATTTATGTATTCATTAATTATAAATAAATAAAAAATTCTTTTAAAATTAAGTAAAAAACACTCAACATGAGCTGTTTCGAAAATACTTTAGAAATATACGAGGCATAATAATGTAAGACTCAGTGTTTCTTCTTTATCTTTGTTTTCTTCTTCATTCAAATAGTGAAGTTATATTTTATATTGATTTGTAAAGTATGATTGTACTATTTAAGGCATTATCCTTTTTGGGATTTGAATATTTCCTCTTTTACTTTATATTATTTATCCAAAAGTTGATTGCTTGTAGGATCAAATAATGTTTTGTTCGTTTCAAGCATAAGGAGAGTAGTTAATTGGGCAAATCATGCATAAATTGCACATGCAAAAGATGCTTCTTTGAAACATCACAAAACATTTTGTGTTTACTTCTTCGAAATTGATTTTCTTCTAACTAGGATGACAATCATTTTAGTTGGCAAATCCTAGATACACTTCTATGTTTCCACTAGAAACATCCTTAGAGTATATCTAAGGATTGACAACTATCTTTGTTCACGACAAAAAAATATGTAAAATTTAGTTTTTGGTGCTATAACAGATAATGGTACTCTCACAATTTAATAATAATAAATTTATAAATATTATATTTTTTAATTTATGACCGTTATTATTTTTATTTTAAATTTAAATTAATGTATAATATTAATTAAAATATGAAAATTGATATTTAAAGTTGTAATGAAATGAAATAAAAATGATATATTAATGTATGAATTAAAGTTGTGGGACCTATATGATTTTTAAGAGTTAAACATTTAGAGTAAAAAATGAATGATTTAAGATGACGTGACACATATTCTATTTAATTAAGTTATGTTGAGTTCATGCTCTTATGTTTTCCACTAGAGGCTAGTTGTGACACCCTCTGCCTATATTTGCGGAAATAACGTTAAAATATATATAATAGAAAATTTGTTAAAAAATAAAAACTATTTATTTAATAAATATTATACAAAACATTTTATTTGAAAAGAGTATCAACTTAAACATTTACAAATGTCTAATTTCAAAAACACTCTAAAACTCCATGTCACTTGGTAACGGCCTAATATAACTAGAATATAAATATCTCTGAATCATAAACTTTATATTTGTTATTTTGAGAATTTTTGCGGAACTCGTTTTGCTGGTAGCACCTAAAATGCGAGTTGTATGATGAAAATTATAATTCAAATATATAAGGATTATTGAATGAGCATAACAAATGCTCAAGAATTACATAACTTTATTTTTTTTATATGCAGTATAGTTTAGTTTACGATAAATATAAATATGAGTTTTCAAAATATTATGTAGAGGCATAGAATACCACATACATGTCATAAACACTCACCTAAATAGTCTCAATAAAATCATAATATTAGAATTATATCAAATTAAATTCGTGGAACATGAGAATTCGTAAACGATAGAATATAACCAAATTTGACAAAATAATTATTTACCAAAACCAAATGTCACCCATCATAGTATGATTTCCAAAGTTAAAATGTTCGATACATATATAAATAATAGTAAAACTTCAATAAAGCATGTCTTCTGCTTTGACTCTAAGTGTCACTTGAAGCATGTTAAAAGTTTATGTGTTTAGCAGCGCCAAACATAGAGCATGAGAGATGAACATTGAAATCATATGAAATCTTCATAACATATAACACAGTAAATATTTAATTATACACACTATGAGACAATTCACATACATCAATAACATAATATTTTAAGAATATTATGCAATGCAATGACATGCTCATTTTTTTAATGAACATAATATTTTTGAGTTTACGGTGTCACAACGAGTAGTAACAAAGACAATTGCATCAATATATAATCAATAATTGGATAAAAAAATATAAAATTATTTCACTTTTAAATACTCTCGAATACTCTTACTCTATATACTAATTCCCAATAAATAGAACACTTGAAACACAAACAATTTGATATTTAGATAATCGTATACACCATCACATAACTAATCCAAAAATTAGCATCAAGATTTGTTCATCTCATAACTCAAACGATGATTCTTCACACATGTTCCAAATTGACCACGACTAAATTTTCTTTTGAGTTAATCTTCATCATTTAAAAGTTACAACAAACTAAAGGAAATATTTTCCATATAGCGAAATATTTATTTACGAAAAGATTCAACACGCTATCAAACCAAATTGAATTAGGTAGTACATAAACCACTTTAAAGGTTACACGTAATTTTAAAAATTGATTTCTACACTTAAATTATTATAAAATGTATCACTAATCATTTAGCACAACAAAAATTCATTGAGAATTCAAAGTTTTTTTCCTTAAACTATTTTTCAATAAATCACGTCTAAATAAAAAATAAAACAAAAATAATAAATTACATGTATTTTAAAAATCTATAAGATTTCTAAAATTTCACTTGTACTTTAATCATCGAAAACACATTTTTATATAAATAATCACTATAAAATAATTATTTTCAACTTATCTTTTGAAAGAAAATTTCAATTATATATATAGATAGATAGGAAATTTTTCAATTAATTAACACATCTGAAATAGTTCCAATTTCTTTTCTCAATACTTACAAAAAAAAATCATATACTTTTCTACATTAAAGTAGTTGTGCACATGACACAAATCATAAGACATATTTGGTTATGATAACACTAATTGACAAATCTACAAAATAACAACTTCCTCTCACATCAAGTACTCAATAGGCGTATAGATACATCTCGAGTTTCTATCAAGCCATAAAATTGATCTAAAACAAAACACACCATAAATTTTAAAGATTTTAGAGGTCTATTTTAATCTTAAAAATTAGATCCCTAATAAAAAAAAATGCAATTTTATAATTAATAAAATGGATAAAATAAATTTTAATCTCTATACACATATCAATCTACATGATACACTTTACACATACCAATCTACATGATGCATATCATTTTGTTAGGTTAATTCATGTAACAAGAAAAAATATATAAACAACATATCATCTTCTCATATTAAACTCAAATATACATTTTGACAATGATAACACAAAAACTACATTTCTACTCAAAAAAAAAAAACATTCTACTCATAAAATAAATCGATTATCTAAAATTTAGATAATTTTTCAAAAGGAGTTTAACTATTGAGATAATTGTTTTAAAATCATTGTTTTTATTTTTCTTTTCTTTTTCAATTAATAGACATTTTATCATTTTACTTTTTTTATTAACACAATTATAAATCTCTAATGAATTCTTCAAGCCTAAACATCAAGTTAAACTCTAATGAGTTCACAAAATCATAATTAAAAAATCAATTATTTCAAATAAATATTTCGACACTCTCAAGATCCAATATTTACATGAGGCCCTCTAAACCATATAAACAACAAATCTTTTTTTTTTCTTCTTAAAAATAACATGTAATAAAATATGGTGTAAATTTTTAGCTATTTTAAACGTTAAATAAAATCAAGAATATAGAATTATTATTATTTTATAAATCATCAAAAATCCAACTCAATGTAATTTCTTTAAAATAATCAAAAGTAATTCAAATAAAAGTTATTTTCATTCTACAAAATAAGCCAATTTTAACTCCCTCATCGAATTTTTTTTTTAAATTCTAAAAACTCACAACAACGTTCTAAATTAATTTACCAAAATTTTTATAATCATGCTATGATCCCAAAAGGCAAGATCTATAATCGATAATTAATATTACCCCAATTAAATTAATAATTTCAATGATATAGCTAGTCAATAAAAAAAATTATTTCTAATTACCACTCTAACAAAAACAAATAATCGAAGTTCGAAACTCAAACCACAAGTCCAATCAAAAGGTTTGTATTGTCAACAATTCATGTTATATTTAGACATTTAGATAGAAATTAAGAATGTGCATTACAATCAAAATAAACAAGAAATAAATTGTTAATTAGTAACTTCAAAAATATTAAAAGCATACAAAAGTATATTGTGCATAATACAATAATATAACGGGAAAAAAAATTATGATATTGAAAATTATTAATACATAACAAAACACAACCGACACGACTAACATTCGATTAATGAATCAACACTCGACTCACTCGTTCTCATTGGACATACATGCTCTGATACCACTAATGTGACACCCTAAACCCCAAAATAATATATAATAATTTTTAGTAGATTTTTTTTTTTGTTTTTGATACATTAGCAACTGATAAAGAAGATATATTTTCAAGTAAATAAAAAACTTTTTTTAATTAATTTAGGTTATCAAGTTTCTCAAAATTCAAAAAACAACACTTTAAACTGTTACCTCTTATAAAATGATGCAATCTCCATATATTTGATTTAACTAAAATTTCTTAATTTAATTCCAAAAACTTACTAGTGCTTATAAGATTTTCATACAAAAAGTCATTTCTAATAAAAAGTAAAAGTAAAATACAATTCAAAACTCTTATTCCTATTATCACCTATCAGAGTGGGGTTTCTCCCAACTTGAACTTCAACGCAAGGTCGAGTCAGTCAAACATAAACAACGAAGGAGATGAGTTTTGAAATCATGTTAATAGTATAATATAAGTACGCAAGAAGAACACACAATTAATCATAAACAAACTGTATCGTTACACAAACATTCTTCAAGGAAATAACTCACATTATAAATCTAAAACCTCTCCAAAAAAAATTAATACATTTCACTATAACATCAAATCTTCTAAGAGAAATTATTATTGCACATGATACCCATTAATCACACAAAAACAATCACAAGAAAATGCAATGTTATGCATGAGCTTAGACTCTACTTCACAAAGTGGTACCATTTTAACTCTGAAGTACTTGGTTAGGAGGCTTGATACCATGACACTATCCCGGTGGACGGACAATTCAAATTGGTCATATCCTCGTAGATCCCATCTGTTAAGACAAACTCTCAAATTAAAGTTTTGATGAAAATAAATAAAGGTTAATTAAGAATGTTAATTATGATTTTAAAATATTATGTTAATTTAACTTGTGCTTTTGAGTTAATTAATTCAAAGATAGGAATCAAGCAAAGCAAAGAAATCAGATAAAAACTGAACAGATAAAGAAACAAGAACATTCTAGATAAAACGGAGAATGTTCTCCAAGATCAAGACTGATCATCACAGCCTCAAGATTAATCAATCTGCATTAGTTCATAAAAGATTCTGCCTCTGAATTTCATGCTAATGTTATCAGTACTTGGCAAGGAACAAGTATGATTCATTCTAGTCAAAGAAGGCATTCGAATCACTAAGATAAAAACTCATGAATCAAAAAAGATAAAACAAGTATGAAACTTCTCCAACTTAATTGTCAAGAAAGTTAATCAATTTTGGTATGTACAAAGTCATCCAGATTGATCGAGAAGTCGTCCAGAATGATCAAACAATGAACCTCAAGATTGATCATCAATCTCCTGAAAGTACAAGACTGACAATCTAGATCAATTATCAATCTCCATAATTCTGCAGAAGCTCGGTATCAATCTCCTTATATCTGTAGAAGTTCATCATCATTCTCCAAATTGATTTGAACAGAGTCGAGTTTCCAGATCAAAGATTTAACATCAACAAATTTATGTGAAGCATAAAGGATCATTAAACACAAGATAAAACTGATCATGAACGAATAAACCATCCCAGTCAAATAGATTTTAAAAAGTATTCAAAAGCTGAATATTTTTATTCACATATTTTTATTCACATATATTAGTTCTCTTATCTCCTTAGTTATTAAGTCTGATTGATTACTTGAATTAAAACATAAACTGAATTTTTGTTTTCAAGCTAACCAATAACATTCTCCGTTTTTTGTTTTCTTAACCAAGATCATTCCTAAGTAAAATCCTTAAGTTTTTCAGGAATTTTTAAATAGAAACATTTACAATTTAAACCCCATTCCTTGTAAATCGATATTACTACTTCACCCTCAACTCCATCTGAGTCACATATATGCAAAAGTAGAGGTAAATGTGTGTTGCATGGTAGTTGTCGACATTTGGAGTGCTACCTCCTAGTCACCTAGGAATTCTCCATCCGAATATCTCCAATGTCTAACAATTTTGCCTTAAGGCTCAACAGCAGACTTCCATGATCAGGCGCATTCAGTTGTACTTCCTCGAAATCACTAGGCTTGTTAGACCCTACTTATATTATGATAAAATAATCTCCACATCCGAGTGCCATAAGTGTCCGACTTCAACTTCAATGAAAAATGTAAATGAGTAGTTCTTCTTGTAAGTTTCGACAAGAGAAATCCAAAAATAATACTATTTTTTTGAGACGACAAACGTAGTGATCAGATTTGGCCAAAAATATCTCGCCCAACGAAAGAAACGCATTTGTTTTTATGAAACGGAGCCACGATTGATAAAATTGGCACCAAAAATGGATTTAGTGGCCAATTTTGTGTGGACAGAGATTGTGATCGATTCAAGCAACAAAGAATTGGTGGAAACGAAATTGAGAGAAAAATTGTTTCGCGGCCTTTAGTCTGACTTTCAATTTATATTTTTTTAATTGCAATATGAGTGGTGTAGAGAGAAAACGTAGAGATATAAGAATAAAACTGTAAGTCCCAACACATGATAGTAAAGTCTGAGGCAGCAGGTGTAGGAAATAAAAAACCAACCAATAATAGCTCAAATTAATATGCAGAAGTAAAAAAAATAAGGGTGTAAACAGTCGTCTGGTCTAAAATTCATTTTCTAGTATTTCTAAAAATCTTTAATAAAAAATTTATTTTACTTATCCACGCTATAAACGTTTTCTCCAAAACACTCATTCTAACATAATATTATTTTTCCTTAATATAGATAAATCTAATTTTAGTCAAAACTCTTATACTCAAAATAGTAACTATAATTATTACTATAATATGTTTTTCAAAATAATAATATAAAAATACAACATCTTTATAGATTAGTCGAAATGATAAAATAAATAAATATAACATCAGTGATTTATATTAATTACTAAATCAAAATGAATATGTAAAAAATCATCATACCGTAACAACTATATAGAAATAAAGAAAATCAATATCAATATTACTAATATCTCAAGATAATTATTTATAAAATAATTAAATTAAATAAAATAAGATAAATTTAAAAATAATTAAATATAATTGTGTGCACACTTAACATTAGTCAGCATACAAGAAAGTATCAAATTAACTACAAACACACATAAGCACGTAAAATCGTCTAAAATCTTATACTTTAAAATGTGTACACTAAAATACTATTATTTTTAGAAAAATATATAAAATATAATATTTGATATTTATATCACTCATTTAGTCTAACATGTACAAGATTAAAACATCCTAAATTTAATTAACATATATTATAAAATAATTTTAACATCAGTTTAAATATTTGAAATTATATTTCATCAATAAAATAATTTATTATAAAATTTAGAGTGTTAAAATACTTGTATCGTCTCTTCAACCGAGAATTATTCACATTGATCCCCAAAAGAAGACGCTTTTAAAAATTAACCTTCAAAGTTCATAAGACTATCCTTTATTTCCCTCACATTGACCCACAATTTAACCTTGACAATCAACGTCTAATGCTCCCATAGCACCAAGAATCTTAAATTGAACACATTCCACATAATAACATACTAACATTGAGATTTAGTACAGAAATAAAAAATTATAATAACGTACTAATATCGAAATATTTTATAAAAGTTTAGGGGACCCTTCGGTCCTTGAATCCTTTGTTTCGTTTATTTGGTTGAATAACGTTATTTTTTTTGCAAATTCAAATTTTTTTTTTGGACAAATTTAAATGGTTTAATCTTTGACCTTCATAAATTTAAATGGTTTAGTTCTTGAGAGAATAATTTTATTTCGTGCGATGAGATATTTGTTTTGACATATTTCTACTCTTTGTTCATTTATGATCATAAATTTGAATTCTCATTTCTTAGATTCAGTTTTAAAAAGTTGTTTATTTAATGGGTATAGTAAATCTAATATTTATTGAAAGAAGATGATCATGAATTGCATTATTTTTAATAAAAACTATTGTAAACAATTAAAATTATTAATAATGATTCAAGATGGATTTTCATCTTGACATTTGTTGATAAAAAATAATTAATTAGTTGTCCATAAATTATAAATAAATTAACTTTTAAGTTATAATCCACTTACGTAAATTTTTTATAAATTCCTTTAAAAAAGTATAATGTGGCAAATTAAATTGAAGCCATGATTGATAAAATTGAGTTAAAAGTTTCAAAAATGTTATCTTTTAAGTTATAAGTTCTAATGAAAATGAGTCATGATCGATAAAATTGAAACCAAAAATAGATTCGGTGGCAGATTTTGTGTGGAACAGTGATTGAGATCGATTCAAATGACAAAGAATTGTTGGCAGTGAATTTGAGAGAAAAAAGGTTTGCTGCAATTTGGTTGCCATTAATCTGATTTTCAATTTTTATTCTTTTAATCGCAGAAGGAGGGGTTGCAAATAGCAGATGTATAGGAAAAAAAGTAAAACGGTAAGACCCAACACGTGATAGTAAAGTCTGAGACAGAAATAGGAGTGTAATGAGCAACTCGCACCAGAGCATTCTACCCTGCACCTCCACATCTAAACCTCTCACCCCCAACCAACGTGAAAAATACAATTTTGCCCTTCAACATTTTTAATTTTTAATTTTTTCACCGCTCTTTCTAGAATGTTCGAAAGTTTCAACATGTCAATTTCTAAAATTTTCGAAACTTTGAACAATTCGAAACTTTCGAAATAGAATTCCAAAATTTCTGAAACTTTCAAATAATTCAAAACTTTCGAAATTTTCCAAATTTGGAAACTTTCGAAATTTTCCAAATTTGGAAACTTACGAAACATTCTAAATTTTCGAAACGTAATCCTTATTTCAAAAAATTTAAAATTCGAAAATTTCAAAATTTGAAACTTCCGAAACTATCAATTTTGAAACTTATGATAAATGGTTAAAAGGGTAAAATTGTATTTCCATTTGTCTTGAGGGGTGGCAAGTTTAGGTATGGGGGTGCAGGGTAGAATTGTCCTTCGCAGCAACCGTAGGAAATAAAAGTCCAACCAATAATAGCACAAATTAATATGCATAAGTAGAAAATAAGGGTGTAAACAGTTATCTGGTCCAAAATTTATTTTCTAGTATTTCTAAAAGTCATTAATAAATCATTTATTTTATTTATCTACGCTAGAAACGTTTTCTCCAAAACACTCATTTTAACATAATATTATTTTTCCTTAACATAGATAAATATAATTTTAATCAAAACTGTGATGATCAAAATAATAACTATAGTTATTACTATAATATTTTTCAAAGTAATCACATAAAATACATCATCTTTATAGAATATCGAAATGATCAAATAAATAAATATAACATCAATAATTTATAATAATTACTAAATCAAAATTAATATGTATAAAATCATCATACCGTAACAACCACATAAAAATAAAGAAAGTCAATATCAATATTACTACTGTCTCAAGATAATTTTTTATAAAATAATTAATTAAAATAAGATATATTTAAAAATAATTAAATATAATTATGTGCGCACTTAACATTAGTCAACATACAAGGCGCATCAAATTAGTTACAAATGCATATATGCACGTAGAATCGCCTAAAATCCTAGACTTTAAAATGTGTACACTAAAATACTATTATTTTTAGAAAAATATAAAAATATAATATTTGATATCTATGTCAATCATTTAGTTTAACATGTACAAGATTAAAACATCATATAAAGAAAATTAATTCTAAATTTAATTAACATATATTCTAAATTTCATTACTCGTTTAAGCACAACATGTCAAAAATCAATTAGCTTAGCATTATAAACTAACATGACACAATGAATCATTTAAACAATTGCATATAATATTTCAATCACGAACGAAGGAAATAAGTCTTATAGATTTAGTAATGATAAACTTATTACTTAAAGTTGAGTGAAGCGATATTATGCCAAATAGATGGTTAACTCCAACTAATTTGTCAAACAATAATTTTCAAGTTTTATTCTCTAAAAAAAAATTAAATAATATTATCAATTTCTCAACAAGTTTCCCTTAAGTAAGAAAGAGAGAGCAATTTTTCAATTATTTCATATCCCCGTGAATTTCAAATAGAGATACACACAAGAATTCGTATCATGAGCAATTTCTTAGAAATCAAGAACTAGAGTACATAAACATAGTGAAAGAGGACAAATACTTTCTAGTTTTACTCTCTAAAAAAATTAAATAATATTATGGGTGGAAAGTAATAGAGATTGAAACAGATCAAGGTTGATCTGAACTAGATGCTGTAAAATCAAAAAGGTTCTTTGTTTTAAACACTTAGTGGAAAAACTCACAGTGTGAGGACTGGACGTAGCCCGAGTTGGGTGAACCAGGATATATCTTTGTGTGGTATTCTCTATCTTATCTCTTTATTTATTAAGCTTTATTGATTAACTAAGATAAAACACAAACTGATTTTCTGTTTTGTAAGCTAACCAAGAACGTTTTCTGTTTTATAAAAAAACCAAGAACGTTCTCCGTTTTCTGTTTTCTTAACCAATATCATTCTTGAGTTAAAACTTGAGTTTATTTCATGAATTTTTAAAAATATATATTTACAATTCAAACCCCCTTCCTTGTAAATCGACATTGCTATTTCACTTGCATATTGCCTTAAAGCTCAACCGAAAGGATCACCACTATAAGACTCAACATGTTGTGATTCCCAAAAGGTTTGGCTATTAAACCATCCCTATCAAAATGATATGGATATTATATTGGATTATTAATTCTCATATACACTAGAAAGAGGGGTTGAATTGTGTTTGATAAAGTTGATAACTTTTTGATAATTTATAAATAAATAAATAAACTAGTTCGATTTTGGTGACTTACTTGGAGAAGAAGCAATCAAATTCAGAGGTAGCAAACAATGAAAGCTTAAATAATTTGACAAATAAATTTATTCTGGTTCACCACTAACTTGGATAGATCCAGTCCCCTCATTCAGAAGGCTTTAATCCACTAATTCAATTACCTTGAATTACAAAGTACCTGGCCCTCCAATTCAGTCTTTTCAAACAGCCTGAGAACCCCAAACTTTTGAGGAGCTAACGACATTGACCCTACAAGCCAAGTATTCTCCTGACAACCTGACAACTACAGATTGAAGAATGAACTAAGCCACTATAGGGTTGGATAAAAATATTGAAACTTTAAGTGTTTGCTTCTAACAAAGCTGATAATAATAATAACACTCACATTCTAAGAAAAAACACTTAGAGAGTATTTCTCGTTCGAACAAGTGTTTCTCTCTTCGAAATCTAGGACTTATCTTTTATGTTTTTCGATGATTTTCTTCTCCAGCCTTGACTACTACTCTTGGGCTTTAATTTAGTCCTTGTTTAATTCTCAATTGTATTTTGTTCAGATTGCATTAGTATATTCTTCGGATACATTGTGTACCTATTTTGTTTCGATTGAGATTGTAAATTCTTCAAATTGATTTTGTTCGTATTTTGTTTAGATTTTTTTTTAAATTCTTCAAATTGATTCTGTTAATATTTTGCTATAGATAAATCTTGATCAAGTCTTCTTCAAATCTGGGCTATATCTTCTTTCATACTCTTGGAAGTCAAATATATTGTTATCATAAAATACTTTTGTTATCATAAAAACTCTAAGTATAAATTCTTCAAATTGATTATGTTCATATTTTGGTGTAGATAAATTTTGACAAAATCTTCTTCAAATCTTGACCATATCTTATTTCATACTCTAAGAAGTCAAATATATTGTTCTCATAAAATACTTTTGTTATCATAAAAACTCTAAGTATAAAATCAACTTGGTTCCAACAATCTCCCTCTTTTTTATTATGACAAAATTTATATTTTTTTATAACAACTTTTCTTTATATTTATTTAACTCCCCCTAATTTACGGCTCCCCCTGAGTCTAAGTATCATTTTCTCTCCCACTTTATGAAATATATTTCTCTCCCTTTTGTCATCAGACAATAAGACTTGAAGGTGAGACTTTTTTTTTCTTTCATTTATTTTTTTTGTTTTTTTTTTTCGTTTTTTTTATTAACATGAATATAACATATTACAAGAAAATATAAAAACTAATGTAAAGCTAAATTATTTTGAATTGATCACAACATCAGTCAAGTATGACGGTAAGGCTTAGGTTTTTCTTGATGAAGTCAAACCTATCTTCAGGTGGTGGTTTGGTGAATAGCCCATTGGTGCTTAGTATCTACAAATTGAATGTTTAGTACCCCTTTTTGAACAAAGTTTGTAATGAAGTGGTGTTTGATATCTTTGTGTTTAGCTCTAGAATGTAAGATAGAGTTTTTGGTTAGACAAATTGCAGAAGTTTTATCACAATAGATGGGAATGTTGGGTTCTAGGATTTTTTTGTCTTCAAGTTGATGTTTCATCCAAAGTAGTTGAGAGCTGCAGTCAGCTACTGAAATGTACTTGGCCTTTGTTGTTGACATTGCAATGGTGTTTTGTATCTTACTTGACCAAGATATTAAGTTGTAACCAAGAAAGGTGTAGTTGCCACTAGTGCGCTTTCTCTCAAATTTATCTTCAGCACAATCAGAATCACAATATCCACTCAGTTTGTACTTAGGAGATTTCTCGTATAACAAGGTAAGGCTGGTAGTGCCTTTTAGGTATCTAAGGATTCCTTTTACAACAGTTAAATATGATCTCATAAAGTCAGCTTGAAATCTTGCACATAGACATAAATTAAACATAATGTCAGGTCTGGAAGTGGTAAGGTAAAGTACGGATCTTGTCATTCCTCTATAGGTTTTTTTGGTCAACTTTTTCACCTGAATCATCTTTTTCAAGTGAACAAGTAGGGTGCATTGGTTTAGCCATAGCTTTGCAATCACTCATCTTAAACATTCTAAGAAACTCTTTTGTATATTTAGTTTGATGAATGTATATACCTTTTTTACTTTGATGAATTTGGATCCCCAAGAAAAACTTAAGTTATAACATTATACTCGTTTGAAATTCGAGTTGTATTAATTTACAAGACTTTTGGCAAAAAGTGTGATTAGTATATCCAAAAATAATGTAATCAACATAAATTTGAATAATAAGAATGTCATCTCCTATTTTCCTAAAAAGTGTATTATCTATTTGTTCTTTTTCAAAGTTATTTTTAAGCAAGAAGTTACTAAGTCTATCATATCATGCCCTAGGTGCTTGTTTTAAACCATACAGATATTTCCTAAGTTTAAAAACATGATTTAGAAATTCAGAACTTTTAAAACATGTGGGTTGTTTAACATAGACTTCTTCACTTATATAACTATTTAGAAAATCACTTTTAGCGTCCATTTGAAATAATGAAATGTTATTATTTGCAGCAATAGAAAGTAGGATACGAATAACTTCTAACCTATATATTGGAGCAAATGTCTTAGTGTAATCAATGCCCTCTTGTTGATTGTAGCCTTGTGCAAAAAGTCTTGCCTTGTTTCTAAAAACCCATGTGGTTCCAATAACGTTCTTGTATGGTCTAGGTACAAGATCCCAAACATCATTCCTCTTAAATTCATTTAACTTTTCTTGCATTGCAAGAATCCATCCATCATATGCCAATGCTTCACCAATAGATCTAGGCTCAATTGATGAGAGTAAGCCAAACAAAGTGGTAACTTTTAGTAATGGTTTGGTCTTCAAAGGATCATTTTTACTTCATTTTATTAGATTTTTAGGATAAGATGACTTGTACATCCATCAAGATTTTCCTTCAGACTTATCTTGATTGTTTCTAACTTGATCATATTCATCCTTTAAAGATTTGTCATATTTTGGTTTGTTTGCATCTGCTTCCTTTAGTTCCGATAAACTAGTAGTATCCTCAACTTGCTTTGACATTTTAAGATCAAGTTGTTTGTCATAAAACATAATATAAATCAGATAATTGGAGAATAAAATCAATACAACCAAAACATCAGTTTTGTTTCTGGTGGTTTTTGTGTGTTTCTGAAAACTAAACTTGTATGCTACTTCTACTGAAGTATACAGATTATGTGGATCTTCTTATTCCTCTAAATTTTTGAGAACCTGCAAAATACTTATCTAGTTTGAATTTTTAAGATCAAGCTTCTTGTTATCACAGTAAACATAATATCAGATAATAATTAAATTTAGAGAAATATATAACCTATATGTCAACAATTTCAGTTTCACTCTAAAAACCCTCTTATTTCTTCTTTTCTAGTTTTCAGATATTGAATTTGCATATTCTTTTATTAGAATGTTTGGATGAAGGGATTTGAATTCTCATCTAGGTTTGTAGTCTTGATGAATTTGATTGGAGTGCTCAAAGAAGTCTCTCGATTCTGATTGTTAATTTGACACTTCTGTTTCTGCTGATGTATCAGATTCCTTTGGTAATTTTAGAGCTGATGGTAATTCTGATTCTTCTGGTAGTTCTAGTTTTGTTGATATGTGTGATTTCTCTGTCAGATTTGATTATGTTGATACTCTAGATTTTTTTGATGTTTCTGGTTCATCATATGGTTTTGGTTGTGATAGGTGTTATGCAAACCAATCCTTTTTCCACCAGAGTCAGTTGGCTTCTATTTGTTAAGTCTTGGAACATAAACCTTTTTCTGACCAGGCACTTTGAATGGTGTTTCAATTTGGTTGCATAGAACATCTACAACATAAATAATCTTATCCTTTGGTACCCAAATCTGGTTGGGTCATGGTTTCTTAGTTCTTGAAGGTTTCTTGTATTTCCATGTGGTTAGCATGAGACAAGATGTAACACCCTAATTTATTGTTATACCTTAATTTATTATTATTATTATTATTATTATTATTATTATTATTATTATTATTATTATTATTATTATAAATTAGTGATATTTTCTTACACATGTGTTCCTTGTGGTAGAATAATTTTCTTTTGTGATTGTCTTCATGTTTGTCCTTATAGTTATTTAAATAAAAATCAGTGATCATTGTTATTAAATCTATTTATTTTATTTAATAACAATAATATATACTAGTTTTGAATTGCTATGATCTTAGGCCTCATATTTTAGTAGTGTTGTTATCTAGATCCTTATTATTCGAATTTACATTTATGAAGTATAAATATAAAAATAACTATATCATTTATATATAAAATATAATAATGATGATGATGTTGTGCCATAAATATCCGTATAATAGCCAATAATATCTATTAATAGCATAAGTTATAAATTGAATTTACTATAAACGGAATTAATGGACCTAAATTAATTCTGAATTCGTGATATATAACACCCTAAATATTTAATTAATAGATAATAGTAAATTATAATAAATTATATTATATGTGTATTCTATGTGGTGGAATAATTTCTTACGCATTTTTTTTAATCTTGATAATTTATTTGAATTATTGATATTAAATAAATTTATTTGCTTAACTTTACACGAACTAAACAAAATAAAAAAAAAATAATAAAATAAAAAAATGAAATCACATATTAAACTATGTTACTAACACACTATCCTTTTAAGAGTAATAGGAAAGACGCCTAAACAATCTGCATAAATGACCTGCTACTAATATATATATATATATATATATGCATGACTTATTAGGTTAGATTTTTTCTAAACACTAGGTAGCCGCCTCCACCAACAAAAGCCTCGTCCTTACATAAGAAATACTAACCCTTATGTACAAATGAATAGTGCCGCAACAAAAAATATATATATATATATATATATTGGCTAGTAAGGAATGATGGCTAATCTAGCGATAATTGAACTCGAGAGAAACAGTGGTAAGGTAGTGGAAGAAATAGTGAAATTGGAGAGAAAAATATTTCCAAAACACGAATTGCTCGCTCCCTTTTTTTCACAACGAACTCAAAAAGAAGACCAGTGGATTGCTTTATCTTCACGTTGATGGCGAACTTGCCGGCTATGTCATGTATTCTTGGCATTCTTCCTTGTACGCTTCCATCACCAAGCTCGCAGGTTCCAAACTCATTCTTGTTTTCGTTAGTCCAATTTACGAACCCATTGTTGCATTTGAAGTCTAAAATTTCATCTTTCCATCGTAAACTTTTTATCCTTTCGTTATAAAATCAAGCTATGCATATAAGTTGTTTGAAAAAATTTTGGTTTATTGAAATTGTAATATTAAGAGAATCTGGTTTCTTAGATTTATAAAATGACAACTTAGTCCTTTAAATTAAAAATGTTACTCAATTTTTTAGGTTCTCCACTATAATATATTTTTGGGTTTTAGTACAAATAGTACATAATTTATTTATTAATTAATTTAATTATTTAGTTATTTATTTAGATAATTTATTTATTTACTTATTTAATTATTTATTTAGATTATTTATTAATTGATTTATTTAGTTAATTTATTTATTTATTTAATTATTTATTTATTTAGATAATTTATTTAATTATTTATTTAGATAATTTATTTATTTAATTATGTATTTATTTATTTATTTAATTATTTATTTATTTACTCATTTAATTATTTATTTATTTAGATTATTTATTTATTTAGGTAAATTATTTATTTATTTAGATTATTTATTTATTTATTTTATTATTTACTTATTTACTTATTTATTTATTTATTTAATTATTTATTCATTTATTTATTCATTTATTTATAGTAAGTAATTATTTGTATTTGGTGGTTGTGTGGCTATAACTCTCTCGCGGATTATTAGAGACGACGACCGACAAAAAGAGGAACCGTTAGCATATCAGATTCATTGGACGAAATCTTCAGTCGAGGTAAGGGGTGAGATGATGTTCGATTTTATGAGTATAAAATAACGTGAGATGAACGGGAATACTGAAATTTCCAGATGTTCATTTGGGGCTTACTACGTACGGTTGAGCCCTATTGAGTAATAATAATTAATTAATAATATATGAATGGTAATAGTGAGGACTTAAATATAATTTAGAAACCTATAGAATTGTGTGAATTAATTTGTATTAAGATTGCGTGTTATTTGATTTTATGAAACATATACAAATTGTTATTGTATGAATGATATGTATTTGAGTGTTCTTGTCTACTTGATTGAAATTATGATATTACTTGAAAGTGCACTAAATTGATTCCTTATTATGTGATTAATGAGACTGGACTGTGTATTGTGAGTAGTGTAAATCAAATATTGGGATTTTATGTGATTGACTGATATAACTATATATAATGATGAATATTGTGAAGTCAAACCAAAACTTATTGAATTGTGATGATCGAGTAAGTATGAGATATGTGTTGTAGATTTTGGAGTTAGGATTATTTTGTCATCATATAGGGAGGGTCTGACAGACCTAGTGATTCAGGGAAGTACAACTGAATGAGCCTGATCGTGGAGGGCTACAGTCGAACTGTAAGGTAAGACTGATAGACCTTGGGGGTCTAGTGGGGAATTCCTAAGTGGATTAGTGGGTTATTCCCTAAGGCCGGGAACTACCGTGCAACACAAGAGTACCCCGACTGTCGCGTATATGTGTCTCGGGTTGAGTTGAGGGGATCTATGAGGACTCATCCATTTATGAATTGTTCGTCCACTCTTGTAGTGGCATAGTATCAGGCCTCCTAACCAAGTACTTCAGAGTAGAATGGTACCAAATGATGAAGTATAGAGTATAGGACATGCATAGCATTTCATCCTTGCGACTGTCTTATTGTGATTGAATTTGATGAACCGTCGATATTATACACTTGAATGCTTATGAGTTTGTGATAATTTGATTGCTTGCATGTTCTCCTCGTGTATTTTATACTGTGACATAATTTCAAAACTCACCCCTCGTTGTTTGTGTTTGGTGTTTGCGACGGACGCAAACGAATTGTAAGTTGCAGGTGATGTCTAGTACCATTGGAGAGGCGGAAGCCATCATATCTTGGAGACTCTTATTATATGCATTGTGTTGATGTTATTTTGAGCATTTTTTCTATTTTGGGAATTCCCGCTCTGATAGTGACATCGGGTTGGGACTATATTTGCACTTAATTTAAAACATAAGTATGTGTACCTCAAAAGGGATTCTGTTGTCTGATATTGTGATTTCAAGTTGTTAAGTTTGATGGAACCTTGAAATTTATTCGACGTGTTCGTGATTATGGGATACTTTTTACAAAAAAAAATGTTTGAAAATTGATATTTATTTATTTGTTTCGAAATAATTTCATTGTTTAGAAAATAAGGAAATAAAAATAATTTTTATTTTTGGGGTTACAAGATATTGTAGTGTGACCTTTCTTATAGTAAATAATACATAAATCATCATAGGGAACAAACTTAGGTTCATTTACTTTTTCTTAAAATCCTATTCCTCTTTTACCATTCCTAAACACCATAAATAATAGAAGCATACTTGCTTATTTCCATACCATTATCAATAAAATCTTGAAGTAATTTTTCATACTTATCAGAGTTACATGTGGTATTTTCAATTGATGTTGAACTATAATTACTTTTCAGAGTTAGATTTTCAGTCTTAAGTTAAGCAATATCAGTTTTCATATTTTCATTTTCTGTTTTAAGTTCAGTAATATCAGTTTTTAGAGTTGCATTATCTGTCTTAAGTTTAGTAAAATCTGTTTTCAGAATTGCATTTTCCATTTTAAATTCAGCATTTTGATTCTTTAAAACATTAACTTTTTCAGTTAGATTTGTATTTTCTTTCCTAAGTGTTTTTTCAGTTGTAAAGACAATTTGTGATTCTTATTTAAAAAATCATTTATAGTAATAACTAAATCAGATCGAGTAAAGTTAGAAAATACCTCAATTTCTTCATATGTTGATTCACTTCCAGAGTCACAATTTGTGTTGGATCAAGATGCAGAGTTGGTATGAACCATCAGAGCCAAATCTGTGTGTTATTCATCATTAGAGGATTCACCATAATCATCCCATGTAGCCTTCATACTTTTCTTCTTCAGTCTAGAATATTTCCTCTAATTTTCCCTTTTTTCATATTTGGACATTCTGACCTGATATGTCCAGGTTCTTTGCATTCATAGCAGATGATGGTTTTCTTTTCATATTTATCATCATTTCCTTTGTTGGATTGCCTAGAATATATTCTTTTTGTTGTGCCACATCTTTAAAACTTTTTTGCATATAAACGCCAATTCCTCTTCCTTTAAGTCTCCATTTTGATCATATGAATCATCATCCTCTGATTTTTTTTGTTGCCTTCAGAAGTTTCTTCTATTTGGATTTCAAATCCCGGGTTAGTTGCTTCTTCTTGGGCTCATCCTCTGCAAGCTCAATTTCATGTGATCTGAAATAGCTGATTAATTATTCCAGCTTAAGAGTATCCAGATCCTTTTCTTCTTGAATGACAATGATCTTAGGTCTCTACTTGCTTTTCAGACTCCTTAGTATCTTTTTCATATCATCAGCAGTAGTATAACTTTTTTTCAAGTACCTTAAATCATGGTACCAGAGTTTGTAATCTGGAAAAAATTGTTTCAATGTCTTCATCTTCTTCCATCTTGAACAACTCATACTTGTTGACTAGGAGGTTGGTGTTTGCTTCTTGAACTTGCTTGTTTCCTTCATATCATAAATAATCTTTGTTGTCTCCTTGTTAGTGCACTTGTCAAACTCCTTGAAGGTGATTTCATTTATCATGAATATTTTGGACATATGATGCATCTTGTACATCTTCTTCTGATCAACATTCATCTCCTTTCTTGGAATTTCAATACCATCAGTATTATTCGGAGCAATATAACTATTTCCCACCAAATCCCGAAGTTCAGGATCTTGTGAAATATAGAAACTTCTCAGTTTGTCCTTCTAGTAGTCAAAACGTACTACATCAAACATAGGTGGTATGTTGATGTTTCATCCATCAACTTCTTCACTTAATCCAGACATCTCGAATCCTTTGATCTTTTCTCAAACATTGTAAAGTGCTCAGCCTTGAGATCGAGGTCTTATGTCAATTGAAGGTGCAAACACGAGAAGGGGGTTTGAATTGTGTTTGACAAACTTGAAAGCATTTTGATATATTACAACAACAACAAAAAACAAGTCGATTTTGTTGACTTACTTAGAGTAGAAGTAATCAGATTCATAGGTAGTAAACAATGAAAGCATAAATAATTTGACACATAAATTTATCCTAGTTCACCACCAACTTGCCTAGATTCAGTCCCCTCATTCAGAAGATTTTAATTCACTAGTTCAATTACCTTGAATTACAAAGGACCTGGCCCTCCAACCCAGTCTTCCCAAACAGCCTAACAACCTCAAACTTTTGAAGAACTGACCACCTTGACTCTACAAGTCAAGTTTTTTTCCAAACAACCTGACAACCCCAGATTGAAGAAGGAACTAAACCACTATCGGGTTGAATACAAATGATTGGAACTTTAAGTGTTTGCTTCTAACAAAGATGATAATAATAATAATAACTCTCACACTCTAAGAAAAAACACTTAGAGAATATTTCTCATTCGAACAAGTGTTTCTCTCTTTGAACTCTAAGACTACTCTTACCTTGAATTTAGTCTTTGTTTAATTCTGAATTGTATTTTGTTCAGATTGTGTTTGTAAATTATTTAGATTGATTATGTTTCTATATTGTTTAGATTGAGATTGTAAATTCTTCAGATTGATTATGTTCCTATTTTGTTCAGATTGCATTTGTAAATTCTCCAAATTGATTATGTTTGTATTTTGTTGTAGATAAATCTTGATCAAATCTTCTTCAAATCTTGATCATATCTTCTTTCACACTCTTTGAAGTCAAATATATTAATTTCATAAAATGTTTTTGTTATCATAAAAACTTTTAATATAAAATCAATTTGGTTCCAATACATCATAAGCGTAAGTCAAATATTTGACAATTTCATATACACCAATGAAACCACACACTCACATATTCATAATTCATAGGATTGACATGTTTTTTTAATAATATCGTTGCTAACACCATTTACATCAATTCCCTGAACATATTTATTTTCTGCTCAATACAATTATAGTAACGCATAAATATAAATAATATAAAAAATCAACTCAATCAATGATATTATCTTATGAGTATATCTTAACGTATTTTAATTCTTATAATTTCCAAAAATCACAATTTAATCAATTGTTCACTTAGAGTAAAAAACCCATACCAATAAATGTTGGCAAAAACTAGAGATAATTAGCGATAATTATCTCAATAATGCGAAATATTTTTTTCCCCACCAATGTAGATAAATGGTCAAACAGAAAATACAATTCCACAGAACAAAAATAATTGGCAAAAAATTAAATATGAGACAAACACAATTTTTAACGTGGAAAACTTCCATCAAATTGAAAGAATAAAAACCACGGGACATAGTCTAGTAAAAACTTCCACTATAATAATTAACGGATACACCAAAGTCTTCCTGATAACAATAAGGAACATCAATCAACAATAACAACTGTAACACCCCGTTTTTCAAAGCGAGGGTATATTTTTTTTTCGAAAGAGATTAAACTAAAACAGAGAAATAAATAAGGAGATGCCTTTGGATAAATAATTGAGTCATTATTATTTACAAGCAGCGGAAAATTTTCTCCAATTATAAATCCAAAACATTTACACAACAACAAATGGTACATGGAACCCATTCAAAAAAAGAAGTCAAACTGACAATATTAGTATGAGTACAGTTTTCCAAGCTAAAAATACTCCAATCCAAAAAGAAGGACACCTAGTCCCTATACATCATCCTAATCTGATCATCCTACTAAAAAGCTATACACCCTGAGTGATCTCCACGCGCCCCATGAGATCCTCCTAACGTAACTGCGGTCAAGCGTTCCCATCTCCATTCCCGTCCGTAGGGTACGAACCGGTAGGGCCGTCCTGACTCTCATCTGAGGGCAAAGCCCAGATTTCCACAATAATTGTAAAGGGTCACCAACCAAAAAAATAACAGTTAACACATAGCAATTAAGTTTTTAAATGCTCAAAATAACTTTTCAACTAAGCATGCACCTTAACAGGATTTTCAATATGCGAAAAGTTCATACAATACTTTGCCAATTAAAAATGAAAGTAAAATGAGGTTCTCAATCCCCTAATTATAACATAACAAATCAAGACATGGATAGTTTCATGAGCAAACAATCATACAACTAAAACTGAGGATTTTCACTGAGCCAATCGATTAGGCAATCGATTGGGGTGAAGGATTTTGATGAAGACAGAATCCTGGGCTTAATTCAATCGATTAGGCAATCGATTGACAGGATGACTGAGCCCCTGACTTAATGCCAATCGATTTCCAAATCGATTTCCTAAAGGTTTTTAGTGAAATTTTGAACTCTGGCTTGATTCAATCGATTGGGAAATCGATTGAGTGAGTATTGAGCCCCAAGTTTTTAAGCCAATCAATGTCCACATCGATTTGGTCGCATATGGATGAGTCCCTGATTTAAGGCCCAATCGATTGGGCAATCGATTTCATAAATGATTTTCGAAAACTGATTACAAAATCGATTGGCTAATCGATTTTGTCAATTTGGCCAAGTCCCTGTTTACCATCCAATCGATTGGAGAAATCGATTTACCTGTGTATTCTTTCAAAAATTCATAA
>NC_021167.2:11501399-11527412 GCF_000331145.2 Cicer arietinum | reverse complement strand
AGTTTTGAAGAAAAGAAAGCGTCGAAAATGAAAACGGGAGAAAGAGGAGAAATGGGTCACGGTTGAGAGGAAGAAGATGGAATTTTTCAATTTTCTTTCCTTTCTTTTTCTTTCCTTTGTTTTTCCTTTCTTCCTTTTTCCTTCTTTCCCTTTTATACTATTTTCTTTTCCTTTTCTTTCCTTCTAGTTTTCCTTTCTTTTTCCCTCCAAACAAACATATATAGATAATAAATATAACTTAACAAATATCTCAAAATATCTAGATATTTGTTAAATTACCGTTTCGCCCGAAACGCATAAAATTATCCGTAAAGGATTCACCGCAGTTAATTTCAATTTATTTATCGACGAGAAATTTTAATTGGCATCGAAATATCTTTTTGATTATAAAACTCCAAAATATTATTAACTTTGGCTTAAAAGCCTCCGAGCCAAAATCCAAAATACACCAAAAATACATAAATGGTATTTTAAAATTATGGGTCTTACAACAACCTTATCACAACCTTCCACTAAATTGGGTAGGGCAAAGTAACTCTCGGAGAAAATAAAATTACTCAAACTGTATATTAAAATAACAAACTCAGTGGTAGGAATAACATACTAAATTTGTAGATCAAACGGAACAAGTTTGCTACACCTTTTACCACCACCAAAATCAAACCCTTATTTTTCTTCTCTAGCAGCCATTTTCTTTCGTTCTAATTCTTAGGGATTTCTAAATCCCTTTTTATTTCCTTCACGTGGGCCAAGCCCATTAAAACTTTTTTTTTCTTTCTTTTTTTTTTCATTAATAATAATACTAATAATAATATTAATACTAATAAAACTATTGGGTTTCACTCGGGGAGTGAGCCCATCCAACAAATCTCCCCCTCACGACTCAAGTGGGAAGGTACTGCTCAACCATGTCAGCTTTCTTTCTACAGCATATCATCTTCGAAACATGTAAGGTCTTCGTGATCATATCTAAACCATTCTCATCAGTATGAATCTTCTCAATTAAAAATGACTTCATTTCCAGTCGAAACATTCATCAATATAAACAAAACCTAACTCTAAGGTTTTACCCGTAACGCACTAGATTCGTTTTTCCCCAAATTGATACATTAAATCCTAACAATTTCCTTCCCACACAACCACAGCTAAGTCCCTAATGCAAACTAGAAGTTTGGAAGGAGCCCCTACCTCAACGTTAGCTTCAACGTGGTTTTCCGGTACCGCGAGTAAAGCCGGTAAAATCTTTGCTTGCAACGTCGCCCCCAAATTGGTCCCCTAGCACCGTGGCGTGGTAGTGAGCAACTTTCCCTTCTATCACGACTCAAGTGGGAAGGTACTGCTCAACCATGTCAGCTTTCTTTCTACAGCATATCATCTTCGAAACATGTAAGGTCTTCGTGATCATATCTAAACCATTCTCATCAGTATGAATCTTCTCAATTAAAAATGACTTCATTTCCAGTGCATCTCGTATCCAATGATACCGCACTTCAATATGCTTCAACTTTGCATGAAAAGTCGGATTCTTGCTAAGATGGATCGCACTCTAACTGTCACATAATAACACAAACTTGTCTTACTTGAGGCCTAACTCAGTAGGAATTTCTTCATCCACAAGAGTTCTTTGGAAGCTTCAGTTGCTGCAATGTATTCAGCTTCAGTAGTGGACAAAGCAAAACACTTTTGTAGTCTTGATTGCCAAGACACAGCTCCCCCTGCAAAAGTCATCATATAACTAGAAGTAGATTTTCTAGAATCAAGATCACCTGCCATATATGCATCTGTGTAGCCATCCAACACAGGTTCACTACCTCCATAGCATAATCACACTTTTGAAGTGCCTCTGAGGTATCTAAGAATCCACTTCACTGCTTGCCAATGAACTTTATCAGGACTAGAGAGAAACCGACTAACAACTCCAACTGCATGAGCAATATCTGGCCTTGTGCATACCATAGCATACATCAAACTACCAACTGCGGATGCATAAGGAACCTTCTTCATCTCTTCTTTGTCTTTCTCACTTGTAAGACATTTATCATAATTCAATTTAAAATGAGTAGCAAGTGGAGTACTAACAGGTTTGCAACTGCTCATGTTGAATCTCTCTAAAACTTTCTCAATGTAATTGTGTTGAGACAACCACAATTTATTATTCTTCATATCACGAGTAATTCTCATGCCCAGAATTTGCTTTGCAGGACCTAAGTCTTTCATTGCAAAAACTTGTTCAAATCTTTCTTTAAAGATTAAATCTTCTTAGTGTCATGACCAACAATCAACATGTCATCCACATATAATAAGAGAATAATATAATCACCATCAGAGAATTTCTTCACAAACACACAATGGTCAGAAGTGGTTTTATCGTACCCATGTTTCTCTATAAAAGAATCGAATTTCTTGTACCATTGTAGAGGTGCTTGCTTGAGCCCATACAAGTTTTCCTTTAATTTGCACACAAGCTGCTCTTTACCTTTGACTTTGAAACCCTTTGGTTGCTCCATATAGATCTCTTCCTCCAAATCACCGTGAAGGAATACAGTTTTCACATCAAGTTGTTCAACTTCTAGGTTCAAACTAACTGCTAACCCAAGCACAACTCGGATAGAGGACATCTTCACCACAGGTGAAAAAATTTCATCAAAGTCAATGCCTTTTCTCTAATTAAAACCTTTCACAACCAATCATGCTTTGTATCTTGGTTGAGAACTACTCTCTTCTGCCTTTATCTTGTATACCCATTTGATCTTGAGTGATTTTCTGCCATTAGGCAACTTTACCAAATCGAATGTGTGATTCTCATGCAAGAAATTCATCTCTTCTTGCATGGCCTTTAACCACTTTTCTTTATCAACATTTGTAATAGCTTCTTGATAATACTCTGGCTCTCCATTATCATTGATCATCACATACTCATTTGGAGGATATCTTTGAGAAGGTTGAGGTTCTCTAGTTGATCTTCTCAACTCAAACTCGTTTGGTTGTTCAACTGGAACCTGCTCATCAGGGTGAGGTGCATGATCATCAGTTACATTCTCATCATCTACCTGTATATCTCTCCCATCAACAAAGGTTTCTGTAGGGGGTTTAGGTGCAACATCAATGTAACTTCTGGAATTTGGTTTCTATTTTTCAGCTTTATCAAAATCTTCAATAGTCGGGTCTTTAAGAAATATCACATCTCGACTTTTGGTAATTTTCTTGTCAACCGGATCCAAAATTTATAACCAAATTCTTCATCACCATAACCGACGAATATACACTGTTTGGATTTACTATCAAGCTTGGACCTCTCATCTCTTGGAACGTGAACAAAACATCTGCAGCTAAAAACACTCAAATGACGGTAAAAGAGACATTTTTCCCTGTCCACACTCTATTTGGAACATCACCGTCAAGTGGAATAGAAGGAGAAAGATTGATCAAATTCACTACAGTTTTCATTGCTTCACCCCAAAAGGATTTCAATAATTTTGCATGAGAGATCATACATCTGATTCTGTCATTAATCGTAGATTCATTCTCTCTGCAACACCATCATGTTGAGTTGTCTTTGGAACTGTTTTCTCGAACCTGATTCCATGTTCTCTACAATACTCTTCAAATGGACCTTTGTAATCACCACCGTTATCTGATCGAAAACATTTCAATTTCCTTCCCTTTTCTCTTTCAACACTTGTATGAAAATGCTTGAAGACTCCAAATACCTAGCCTTTATATTTTAAAGGAAAGGCCCACACCTTTCTAGAGTGATCGTCAATAAAAGTAACAAAGTATGATGCACCACCAAGAGATTTACTATCCATCATACAAACATCAGTATGAACTAAATCAAGAATATTTTGCCTCCTATAAGGACCAGTATTATGAAAAGAAACTCTATGTTATTTTCTAGCAAAACAATGGGTGCAAGTTTTTAGAGACGTACCTTTCACAAGAAGAAAATTTTTCTTCGCAAGTATGTTAAGTCATTTCTCACTCAAGTGACCGAGGCGCATATGCCATAAATCAGAAGATGCATCTTCAATTGCATTCACTTCTTCCTTGGTGATTTCACATATACCACCACCACCAAAGTAAGTGTGATAACCCTCAATATCCAAGGCTTTCACCAAAATCAAATTGAGACGAATATTAGGTACATGTCTAACATTTTTCAATTTAAGCTTGCAACCAATCCCAGTTTCAACCCATACATCTCTCATACCGATAATTTTACATACTCCTTCATCTCCCATTTTTACCAAACCAAAATCACCAGCATTGTAAGATGAGAAGAAGTCACGCCTAGGAGTAACATGATATGAGGCACCCGAATCAATAATCCAAGTTGAATCCTGACATGCAAGGTTTATGGAATTATCATCACAAAACAATGTAGACATTATTAACAGATGCAATTGTTGTTGTATCTTTATCATTTTTCTTCTCTTTGTCTTCATCTCTTTCCTTTGATTGATATCTCTTAAGGAACCTGCAATTTCCTTTTACGTGACCCTCTTTGCAATTTCCTTTTATGTGACCCACTTTGCCACAATGATAGCATATCACTTCTTTTCTAGTCATCAACTTGCTTCTTGACTTGCTACGACTTTCAGAGTTGTCGCTTCTATAGAAGTTTCTAGATTGACTTCTCCCCCGTTAATCTGTAACTAGTGCTTCTGACTTTTAGGAAGAACCAACCAAACCATGTTCCTTTCTTCGAGCTTCTTCATTCAACATGCTCTCTTTAACTGTTGACATTTTCAACTTTCCACTTGGAGCTAAATTGGTCAACTTCACAACAAGAACTTCCCAATTATCAGGCAATGAACTCAACAATAACAACACTTGCAACTCATCATCTAATTTAATTTCTGCAGTTGTCAACTGATTCACTGTATTCTGAAAAATATTCATATGCTCTGTCATTGAATCCTTATCTTTGTATTTCATATTCACCAGCTTCCGAATCAAGAATTCTTTATTTTGTACATTCTTTCATTCATATAACTCTTTTAATTTTTCCAACATCTTGTTAGCATCTATTCCAGTTTCAACATGTGGATATACACTCATATCCAACCGCTGCCTGATCAATAGGTACACCAAAGTCATCCTAATAACAATAGGGAACATCAATCAACAATAACAACCTTATAACAACATTCCACTAAAGTGGGTATGCCAAAGTAACAGAGAAGATAAAACTACTCAAACGGTATATTAAAATAACAAACTTAGTGGTAGGAATAACATACTAAATTTATAGATCAAACAGAACAAGTTTCCTACACTTGTTACCACTACCGGAACCAAACCCTTATTTTTCTTTTTTGGCAGCCGTTTTTTTTCGTTCTAATTCTTAGAGATTTCTAAATCCCTTTTTATTTCCTTCATGTGGGTCAAGCCTATTTAAACCTTTTTTTTTTCTTTCTTTTTTTTCAATAATAATAATACTAATAATAATACTAATACTAATACTAATAAAACTAATGGGTTCCACTTGGGGAGTGAGTCCACCCAACAAAAAATGTACATACATTACCTCAAAAGCACTTATTTTAAGTAGTAGAGTAAAAATACAATAAAATCAACACTTACAATACTCAAATTATAATAAAAATCAATTATAAAGATCAAAATACTAATTTCATTTTTATAAAAATTAATCAAGTACTCCTTTCGTGTCACAATAATTAATCTATTTGAACATTTGACACAAATTAAGAAAAATGAAAAATTGAAAAAGAGAAAACAATATATTTGCTAAATTACCAATATCAAATGTATTTATCATTGTCATAAATTGAAAGTGCTAAATTTTGATTGATTAGTGGTGCAAGTAATAATAATTATAGAGTAATTGGATAAAATAATCAATGGTTTATTGAAAATTGAAATATTAATTTATTTTGTGACAAATACTTTTTTGAAAATGGTTCACTTATTGCAGAACAAGATGTATCATATATGTGAAATTGTGAATATATGGAAAAATCAACGTTTATTTAACAAACAATTTGGTAGCAAACCAACACAAACTAAGTGTTAAAAAATAAGGTATTGTGAGTTCAAACCTATACAGAACATTGTTTCCTTAATATACTAACTAATATGTATTCATGTAGCTAGTCGATATCTTAGATTAGGTTCATATGGAGCAGGTCAATAAAGTAAAGACATGATATGTCGCTAATAAAATATCAATAGCTACAAAAACGAGTTTTAAAAAAATGGTCGAACAGATACATTTTTTGAAATCTTTACTTTTTAGTTTAAATATCATATTTTAAATTTTAAATTAAAATTTCATAATTATATATAATTTTTTTGACAATAATTATTTATTTCATTTACGACTCCAAAAATATACTACTAAAAAAACTAAAAATTAATGAAGAAAATTTAGAGAAGAAAAAATGTGAAATCCTTCTTTAAATTTGTCCCTGTATTTTATAATGAGAAAAGTAAAAAATAATTTTTATTTTTTATTTTCAATTATTGATTTTTGTCACTTATTTTATTTTGTCTAATAGTTTAATTTCTAGATTATTTGGGGTAATAGAAAAGAGAAATGTTGTGATGTGGGATAAAAATCATTACCCTAAAAGAAAAAAATTTATGACCTCTATTACAATCATACATCTTTTAAGGACATAGGGTGTGACTCTTTCAAATCTCACTATAAGTAATACTTACGCCCAAATGCATAAGAGAATATCATTGAACAAACACGCTACTAAAGAAACCGAGAGATAATTTTAATTTACTCAAGTGATCTTATATTCAAAATAATATCTAATGAAATTTTATCACCAATTTGAGCTTAAACTTCTATCTTCAATTAAAGAGTTATCGGGTATTTTATAGAACTTTATTTTCATTGTAATTTGACGTAATAGTAGTTGTTTTCTCAAAAGCATGATTGTATTAAGTTTGAAGTTTGAGAATACTAGTGTATAGTCAAGTTGACAATAGTATGTTCTAGTGGTTGAAAGAAAAATTAGTTTGATTTTTGTAGAAAATCCATCAAGTTGAAGAGATTGGACATAGCTACACTTTGGTGTTGTATTAGGATAATTGTCTTGTGTCTTTACTCTATTCCTTATCTCTTTATCTTAAAAGTTTATTTTTCAAAAATATTTTATAACAATTTATTTTAAAGAAAAAAATTTAACACAATTTAAATCTCATTTTCTTGTATTTTTCTCACCTTTATACTCTAGAGAAGGGTTGGACAGAATCTCCACTTTTCATAGATTTTTCAATCAAGCAGCGAACTTTTTTGGAAACGTCGTAAAAATAGAGTTATTGTTTGATTTGATGCATAAATTATTAATGTTAAGTAAACACAAAATTCAACTTTGGATACAATTTGCAAATTTTGAAGTTATTTCACAACAATTTCTAATTCAACAATTCAAAATATGAAAATATATACAAACAAAAATTTCAATGTTACTAATCTTTATATCATTCAAAAATAAGGAAATATATTTTACGCTGCCAACCACCAAGATACGAAAACTATAATGACCAAAAAATGCATAATGTAAAAAGTTAAGAGTAAGAGAAAACACTCAGCGACTTTTATATTGGTTCCTCTACTTCATCATTGCATGGAAAGTAGATTCAATCCTTATTTAAATGAATGAGAGTTTCTTTTTTTATTTACTAAAACATTTACAAAAATTGTTAGCAATTGTTACAATACTTGTACCACAACCCTTTCTTCTCTAAACCCTTTGAACTAGATTTCCACATTTCAAGAATAACCTAAACCACTATCTTTAAAATGAAAATAACCCCTCAAATCTTTCAAGATAAAGCTCGGAGTAAAGGCAACTCTGGAGCATGAATAAATTCTCTCTTCAATTCTTCAACATGACGCCAATTGAAATCCCTTAGACGTCGACATCTGAAAAATCACCTAACATGAGATATCACTTCTCTTGATGTTTATCACTAAAAAATTCACTCACAAACAAGTCTTAAATTTGCAAAAATGTTTAATCTAGAAATAGGTGAGGGTGTTCTTAGCTTCAATGAAGAATTAGATTAGTCTATAAAGAGATGTTAGATAGTTGGCCAATAATCAATGCATCATATTTGAAATAACTATTTTGTAACTGTCAAAACTAACTATGCATGTCATGTGAATCAAATTGCAGGGTCAGGTAATCAATTCACATGGTTCTTAAAAGTCTTGAATTTCATCCTAAAATAGTGTGAACTGTTTCATAAGTGTGTGATTTGACTCATAAAATCTTTTGGAATAGTGTGAGTCGATTTTCATATTTGATAAGTTGATTCACAAGATTTAGAACATTAAGAATTAGTTCAAGACCTCTATAAGTAGATTTACAAACTTATGAGGTTATTTACCAATAAATAAAATCACATAAAAAATATTTTTAATGCAATTTAATCTATGCTAACATGTTTATATCATGTAACTAAGTTATGCATGACAAACTATGAGTATCATGTTACTTGTCCAATTCAAATGAATTTGTGAATGTTTGAGAAATAGAAAATAAAAAAGGTATACATATACCATCTTACTAGACAAACCTAATTTTGATATCAATCAAAATACTAAGTTTATCATAGAGAACTTACAATTACATATAGAATGGCATGAAACCTTTTAAGTAAATGCTTTAGACAGTAAGGATTTAAATCGATCTAAGTAAAAATTGCAAATTGATCCCCAAAAATCGAATATTGCACAAAACAAAATATAATTGAATGTCTTTATATATTCTTTTGTGAAAACCACACATATTGAATTTCAGATTTCTTTTTCAAAATCATACCAAATCAAACCACATTTATAATAGAGTTAAATAACTTTTTAGTCCCTATAAAATTTTGAAATTTTTTTTAGTCCTGTAAAAAACATATTTTTTAGTCCCTACAAAATTATTGTACAAAATTATTGTACAAACTATTTTAATCATTGGTGGAACAAAACATCTTTCAACTTTTAAATTTTTTAATGATATTTTACAAAAATGTTTGAAATACTATTTAAAGCTCATCCACATAAAATCATAGTTTTTTAACTTGGAATGAATTAAATATGATTTTTTAAAATATTATATGCTCAAGATAAAACTCTTTAAAATATGGTGTTAGAAAATGAATTTTTAGTGCATTTTATATGGAGGAAAATTTTATATTGTTGTAAATATGGATACAAAATATCATTCAAAATAAATTCACAAAATTGTTCTTTGCCTTTTTTACTTCGTAATTTGATGATATTTTCTATGTTTTATGAGTTGCGATTTATTGTTTGAGTAGTTACGGATTATATGCGTGCATTATCTAGGCATTTGGCTGTTTTTTTTTTTTGCATGAAAATTGTTCGATATTGTTAATTTTATGATTTTTGTCTTCTTTTTTGTAATGATAAATGGAGAGAAAAATATTGCATAATTTGTAGAAGCAAATTTCATGTTTTTCAAAGTCGTGCATATACACCCTAAAAGCCCTTGTTCATGGGGAGCATTTTCGATTCAATGATATATTAAATGATGTTCATCATCAAAGTTTTGCATGTTTAGCCATCATGATAAAGGAGGAGTATGTGAATGCAAGTTTCACTAGGAAAAACTTAGTGTTTTGATGTATGTTAAAACTAGGTTAATTCTAACTAGATGGTTTTGTGTGTCTTTATTGATTTTTCAATTTTTAATATTGACAAATGTTTTTGAGTAAGAAAAATAATTTTCATAACCTCATTTTATTGCAGACCTTTAGGTGCATGTTTAAACATGTTTGAAACTCGTACAATGCATTAAAACTCTTTCCAAAGTAATTTTTAACTCCATAAATTGACTCATGTTCATATGAATAATCAACTTAGAAAGGTTCTAATAAAATAAATACAAAGAATTTTTTATAGATGAATTGATTCACTAGATGTGTGAATCGTTTCACTAAACATCTTGAAAGTAGATAAGTTGACTCAAAAAGATCATGAATGGTTTGATACGGATCAAGATTAAAATTTTAGATGTTGCCAAACTTATGAATCAACTCATATACATGTGAATTGATTCATAAGACCTACATAATTAAATCTTACCAGTTACAAATCATTTATTTATATTGTGTTGCATAATAGTTTCTTACATAACCATATCTCTTTAAATATTGATTTGTTTCTTCCTTTAGAGATAAACACTTTTATTCAATCTTCATCAAATATTCATTCAAGAATTAGTCTTTAAATATAATTATTCGCATACCTATATGTGTCATATAAATAAAACTTTCATTGGATTATAAAAACACATTTGGAGAGAATATGATTATTCACGTACCTATTTATTTCTCATGTGTATTTTATTAGTTTAAACTATAATATTGTACGAGTAGTGATATGTATACACTTACGCTCTTAATTTTTATACCTTTATTTAATATTTTATTTTATTTGTATTCCTCTTTTCTTATAATATCATCAATATATTATATTACTATATTTATTTTTCTCTCCCTCAAATAATCAATTGGATATATAGATGTCGACCAAGTGTTTTCCATGTTGTATTACTTAGCCAAAGTGTTTAGGTAACTACATATACATTTTTTTATAATTTAATGTTGAGTAAAAAGAAAAAAGTGATTAAATGTCTTTATCGATCTTTGTATCATTTTCAAATTTGAATAACAAATAGAACTATGATAAAATTTAGCTGGAAAATTGTACCCCAAAAATAATAATAAAACCCTTTTGTCTTTATATACAAGACTATAAAAACTTAATAGGGCAGCAATCGTAAATTGCTACATTTGTCCCTATACATAATACTCTTTTTGTAAAATATTTCTGTCTCTTACTAAAAACTTTTTACAAATTATAAAGTCCATTAATTTTTTACAAAAATATCTTTAATTAAATAAAAATATTATTAAGATTATTTACTTATGTCTCGTGTTAATTGAATAAATTTAAAAAGAAAATATACAACACATCATATATGAAAACTATTTTTTTTTTTTTTCAAATTGATCAAATGAGTTTTGTATAAAAAAGACATGAGTAATATTATATAAAGCATAAACCAGACATTTCAAGGTCTTTTTTTAATAATTTTAAAGGGTCGTTGTTTACTATACTGCGTTAGAACCAATCATATAATCTTTATGAGAAAATATCAATTGAGTGCAATAACTTCTTTAAAAAAAACTTAGACTATATATAATTTGATTTAAATATATGTTTTGTAATGTAAGTTAGCATTTTTTTTCTTTTAAATTTTTTGTTTTAAAATTTAATTATGTAAATTTAATTTCTTTTAAAATCGTCTTACTATTAGTGATTGGTAAAAAAAATTGAAATGTCAAATAAATAAAAGATGAATATAAAAAAAAATGTGAATTTACGAAAAATAAAAAATATACAAACTTATAATAACGAAACATATATGTTTTTTGTTTGATTTTTATTTCTGTAAATTCACTTTATTTTTTTTTTTCTCTCTGTTTGTTATCTCAACAATTTTTTTTAACAATTATTGACAGCAGAGATGATTTTAAAACAAAACTATATACTTAAATTTAAAATTAAAAGAATTATAAAGACAAAAATAAAATAAAATAAAAAATTAATTTATAGAACCAAACATATATTTAAATCAATAAAATATATCATCAAAAATTAAAAATAATATTAAACATGCATAATAGATTGAGTTTTAACTCTTTTTAAAATGAATTGGTATTCAACAAATGGCGTAGTTTAGTCGGCAAATACACCATTTTGAGTGGAACCAATAAAATTGAATTTCTACAAAATACACCTTTGGAGAATACTAAGAAATCTTTAGTATATATTTAATATATATATATATATATATATATATTTAAAAATATATACATATAATTTATAAGCTTTGGATTGAGAATTATTATAATTCTTTTAAAGAATTATATCTGTTGATATATTAAAAAGTTAATATTTCTGTAATCAAAAACTTAAACTTTTAAATATAATGTTATATATGCTTTTGGTGTTATAAATTTATATTACTAAAAAAAGTATTACAATTTTTTTAAAATAAAAAAAAATTAATTAAAAGTTATTTTAATTTAAATTTAAATTCTATCAAATAATTTATCTTTAATTAACTCGTTAACCATTTAAATCGTTTAAATCAAATGTGTTAGTTATAAGTGTTACAATTTTATATATGAATTTTTGTCGTTATGATATAAAATTTTCAGGCCTGTCCATGTTACTATTAGTTTAGTACTGAACATGATTTTGATAAAATAAAAGAAATATTGGTCTGTACTTGAGCCTGTTGCAGGTCAAAATATAGCATTATAGCATATATAATGAATTAAGGACTAAGATGCCTTAAAATTTGTTAAATGTTACAATCAGTTTGATTTATAATTTTCAGGGTCAAACAATCGTTTCACTTCATGAAGCGACAAAGAAATGATAACATGAGGCATATTCATATGGCATATAATATATCACTATAGGTGTGTTTCTTCTCCTCTTTTAATAATATTATCAAAAGCACTCAATTAGATTAATTAATTTAGATGTTTTTTTTTTTTTTGTTAAAATACACATTTGAATCGATCTTAATGTATATTTATTTGAAAACATAAAGAAGAGAGAAGAAATTGTTTTTTACACAGATCAAGCCAAAAAAATTTTTTTTAATCTATTTGAATTTATTATGTCAATCTACTTCATTAAATATAAATACATATTTTTATGTTATTATCTATTATAATATTAAATATTGTACTTTATATTAAATCATAAATTTATTAATATTTTATGTGATTTAAACATGTTAACATATATTAATTTTTTTATATTTAATAGTATTATTATAAAATAAATAAAATAAAATATTATTTAATAATAGATTTAAAAATTTGTGTTAGATATTAAAAAATTATTTTATTGACATTAATTTTTTAATGTATTTACAAAAACTTACACTAATTACCACTAGAGTAGGTGTGACTTTTATAAAAATAAAATAAAATTTAAGTTTTTAAACAAATATTCAGATTTTTTTAGATATTTGAAAACGATCAATTTAGACTTTAAAAATAGAAGTATAATAGATAATATATCAGACTAAGTTTAACATTTTCAAAATAGACAAAATTTAAACTTTATTATTTCAAAATAGATGAAACTTAAACTTTGTAAAAATAAAAATAAAAAATAATTAGAACAAGATTATGTTCATGAACAAAATATGATTTTAATTAATTTTATTAATTGGATTAATTTATTTAACAAATAATGGAGCTGCCTGTTACCCACCAAACATACCTAAAAACCACACAAAGAGTCAAAGTGGTTTCGAATTATTTAGCCTTAAGTATTTGGCATTTTTATAAATGTTTCTAAGTTAGGACAATTGCCTAATTATTAACATGAACCAAAAATGTCTTAGTTGTGAATGCATACTACAAAAGGTTGACCTTTCTTTCTCTGATGAGCTGTGGCTTAGGTTTGTGGGACCACTATAATTGAAATTGCTTTTTAAGTCTCTTTTATCAATTGAGATATATAGTGTTACAAGGCAACTATGCCACTGACTTGGCCCCCAATAATTTTGATGAGATAAATTTGTTTATTACTTAGCATTTTTTTCATTTAATAAATACTCATTTCATTTTAAATTATATGTTATTTTGACTATTTCACACTAGTTAAAAAATATAGTTTTTTTCTGTAGATAAAATGATAAAAAAAAAAAAAAAAAACTTGTATTTAATTGTGTGGTCTTAAATTTGTATTTGAAATATAGAATACAATATCAACATTTGTCTGTTGAACTAAATTATTATAGTTAATTTTATATATAAAAAGAAGGTTATATTATTATTTTATAAAATCATTCCTTATTAATTGAAAGAAGAGAGAGTAATAAATAGTAGAGGATGTGATAGGAAAAGAAAAATTAATGTTTCATTAATAATGTAAAATGATATACAATTTAGAACAATTTTATTTTTGCAAAGCAAGATATAATTTAGGACAGAGAAAATATATTTTATAAATACAATTATTATTATTATTATTATTTTAAATTTTTTAGATATAATATTCTTACTATATTTCTTCTTACCTCATCTCCTTATTGAATTTTTATATCTTTTTGAAGTTTTATTTTTTATAATTAATATTATTTTCTTTACTAAACAGGAGTGGAGTGCCCTAACACCAAATTCAAGTAAACACAACTATTAAGATAAGAAAAATGCTAACAACTTTCCAACAACATTTGTTAATAAATTCAAAAGGAAATATATTATAGAAAATTGTACATCCAATTCCTTGAAATATTCAAAAGTGATATTTTTATTTAAATCTTTTATTTTTATTTTCTTTTTTGTTTTCTTAACAAATTTCTATATGACACTTGTTAGCATGACTATTAAAATAAATACCAACATATCTTTCCATAAGTGGTTAACATTGCCGAGAATTAAATATGAGACAAAGACGTATCTCATTATCTTGCATCTATTTGATTTTCATGTCTATACATATACTACTTTCGTCTCAAAATATAAGAAAAATAAATAAAAAATTGATACATTTAATATAAATTTTGAACATAATATATTAACTTTCTTTAAACAATTTTTATTTATATTTTAGAACAGATAAAGATAAAGTAAGAAATAGTAACTGGTCACTAATGCATATTACTAAATTATATATGACCATCTCTTTTATTTGTAGAAACTTTTCAAAATTAGCTAGGTTTACTTAAAATCCAATTCGAAATTCATAATATTGGAAGATATATTGAATGAAACAATCAAATGAGAGCAAAATGTACAAAATAGAATTATTTGATAGTAAAAATACTGAATTTTAAAAAATATAATATATTAAAAGCTATATTTGACTAATTCATTTTTCACAAATAAATTGTCACAACCAAAGGACCCAATAATGAGATTATGGACCGGTTGTCCCCAAGTTTGGAGGTGACAAATTTGTCTAAAAAGAATAAATTAATAATAATTTTTTTTTAAAAGAACACACTTCGCGTTACAAACGTGTTAATTTAGTTGTTCGATTATAATTGTTTTTATTATTTTTTAGGCTAAATTATATTCGTGGTCCTTTAACTTAATTTCAGGTAACGTTTTAGTCTTTTATTTTTTTTCCCGATTTAATCCTTTATTCCTAAAAATATCAAATAAAGTATGAAAATATGAATTTATTTGAAGATTTGCGTTAGGAATTTGATAAAAGTTGTATTATATTGAAGAATATAATTAATTTTATGAGTTTTGATTGAATTTTTTTTTGAATTTTTGTATAAAAAAGGATATCATTGTTGAAATTTTAAAACATAAAATATCAAATTGTCACTTAAAATTAAAATAAAGGACCAAGTCGGGAAAAAAAAATAAAGGACTAAAACGTTACCTGAAATTAAGTTAAAGGACTACAAATGTAATTTAGTCTATTTTTTGTAAAATATTAAATAAAAAAATAGTTTTTTTGATAGATCTGCATGCCAACTTGTCATGGGGTAGATTAAAGTAGTATTTTCGACTTAATCATTTAAATCGAATTGTCTTATTCTACTTTTTGGTGGATTAAATGAAGTGTACTGATCTATTTTGTCATCTCTTGCTCCACAAATTTTCTAAACATTCAACTTAATATCTAGTTTTAAAAATTAAAAAATTAAAGAGAAGTAAAATTAATGGTTTGTATAAAATATTGGATGGGATTATAATTTTAGAGATATAAGATATAATTTTTTAGCCACAAGTTGACGAGTTGGTAAGAAATACAATAAGTATATAAAAAAAAAAAAAAAATATTGATTTTTAGAGGATAGACTATCAAACCATAAAAAAAAATTGTTTTTTTTTAATATTGAACTAGTATTACTATATGTCTTTACAAGAATAAATTCTCAAATAATAACAAGAAAAATATTAAAAGAGTTTAATCATATGCACAGTCAATATAAAAATTAAATATCTTTAATGATAGAATGATTGTAATAGAAAAATAATTGAAAATAATTTTTTGACTAATCCAACCTTGAGCCTAAGAAAACAATTTAATCCGACATTGAAATCTTTTTTGACTTAATTTTTAACTAATAAAAAAGCTGAGTTAACTTAAACAAAATAATAAATTTAAAATTTTAATTCTTCCTATCTAAAACCATGAATTAACTTATCATGTTGAGTCTATTGTCACGCCTACTTCAATTATATAATTTTTTTAGTTTTTTTTTTTTATATATATATTATTCTAGTTTTCTTTGTTTCAATCATAGTAAGGCTTTTCTATTCTCAAACATTATTCATCTATATATTTTATATTATGTCCTTTTAAATAATTCATGAATCTTCCTTGTACTTCTAACCATCAATTTAGATGAAAAAATAAATAAATTGAGTAAAACACTCATAAAGAGATATTAAATTATAGTTTAAAAATTTTTCTCAAAAGAAAATATTGTTTACAAATATTTTGAAATCGAATACATAAAACTTAAAATAATATTTATCGTGAACCACCGTAATAGATGGTTCACGAAGGAACAAATCACCACATTATCTTTTTAAGCAATATTGCAAATCTAGTGGATTTAATAGTAAACCTTCCACACCTTATTGTCTCTTGCATCCTCTTCATCCCCACCATGTTTCAACTACTCCCACTCTCCCATATCGTACTAAAAGGAATATTATTGAAAAATGTTGTTAGGTTTTCAACCAAATTTTATGCTTGCACATGCAACTCTCTTGATTATGATAGTTAAAGCAATATAATGAACCATATTAATTATGCATATGGTTTTGAAGATGCACTGTTAAAAGACATAGAAATAGTGCCATAAATGATAAAGGCTTGGATAATATCTCCTAACTGAGTAGACCAAGGCTATTTGAAGATATAAAAAAAAATAGTGATATGTGTACACTTCATATGTGGATTAACCTCATTTCATATTGCACCATTGGTGGTGGTTGATCGGTTGGTGGGAGTGATTCAGCCATCTCACGGTGGTCGGTTATCTCTCGCTATTAAATAAAACTCTATTTTTTCTATTAAATTATATTTTTTTTAATTAACTACACTCACTCTTTTTAAGATTCTAGTTTAGTACGGTCAAACTTTTGGGAGCAACAGCCACTGTCGAACTATGTTACAAAATCAAGGTTTTGTGAATTACAAAGTGATAATTCTTTTCAAAAGAGGATAAGATATTTAAGCATAAATTACAAGTGAATAAACTTTCAAAATAAATGATTTGAACATAAGTGTTCACTGAATTTTTTAGAATATTTATCTTGGTGTCTCAAAAGCTTTTTCTCATTAGCTTTTTTTAGAAATTCAATTATTTTCTAAAATGAGGTAGTGTACTATTTATAGCAGTCATGTAATAAAGTTGTTGCAAAGATTTCAGCAATTTTTTATCATTGGTCTTTAAGGATGAATGTTGCACATAATTTGTATGACCTTGTATCACATAATTTGGACGATCTTGTACAAACATGGACTATTGTCATGAAATTTAAAATTGATTCGTTTTTGTTGTAACTTTTTTAGAGTGTAAGATATCTTCTTGAATAATCTAGAATAATGTGAGATTTCAGATGATTACCCTCATGTTGATTTTTTGGGTGTAGAACTATCATGAAGTTTGAACCAGATGAATTGATCAACTAGAGGGAATCTTGTTCTAAAGGACTGATGTATTAGTCGATCCAAGACTATTCAGTTGAGAATCAACTTTAATTAGAGCAAACTCGTCATTTGTAGATCAACAACTTATATATAGAAAGAGATGTTACGAAATCGACAAAAAAAGTCATGCTGTAACAAAATAAGCTTGTTCTTAAGGTTCGATCAATGTTTTTAGGATCATATTAACAAGTGCTCTTAGAACACTTATTAAAAACAAATAAAAAATGTTACATGAAAAAATCACATTTTAAAATTTCAAAATATTGATCGCACAACTTTACAATTATATTTCCTTTTCTTATTCTTTATCAGCATTTCCCATTTTTTATCATTTGGTATTTCTACTATGTACATAACCACCAAAACCAACATGAAAAAAATAAAATAAAAAATCTTGCACATTCATCCTTGCCATCCTAAGCAGAATGTCCATGTGCCAAACACCTTAAATGCTTTATCATCAAATCTATCAGTAGTAGACAATAGATCCCTATAATAGTCCATTTGTCAAAACTAGCTAGCTTAATGTCCCACAAAAATAAAACAATTTTGGGCCATTTCACCAATGAAAGAAAGTTGAGGCAGCTGAAGGTGAAAACATCAATCTACATTCGCTCTCTGTAGTAGTAAAGCACATACCCAAGTGTAAGTGCATACCAAGTAAATGGATAATATTGAATAACCAAAAAAGATATCAAAATTGAATAATACAGTTATTGGTCCAACACAAAATAAAGGCTACCATAAATTAGACTACCAAAAAAAAATCATAATTGAATATTACAGTTACTGGTCAACACGAAGTAAAGGCTACCACAAAGTAAAGGTTCATACTTAATTTAGCAATAATGATACACCACCAAAAGTAAATTTGCTAAAATGAAATTGCTATTTGATTTCAGGCTGTTACTAATAATAATAATTTGTGCATCTCAAGGGCTCTAATAAGGATTGTAGCCAAATGTGAGTCACCTCTTACCACGAGATCCAGGTCCACTTCTTGGACCAGGTCCACTTCTCGGACCAGCTCCACCTCTTGGACCAGGATACCGAGAAAATTGAAGCCGCAAATGACTAGACTCGGGACTGATTTCATCGACTTTATAACCTGTGCCCGAACCACAAGGTTAGTAAATACCAAATTCCTTAAAATATCACTAAGCATAGATATGAATGTGATAATCATGGATATGAATATGGCCATTAACTTTGCCAACCATCGGAGCACATTTCAGGAAAATAAGCATTCTAGATAAACAGTTTAAGTGAATCATCTTGTATTTTCTGTCCTTGTCAAGTCAGCTATTTAGTAATAGTATTCTTACTCGACCTAAATTTCGAACTTGGATTCACTGCAGTGCAATCAGTGCATCTGGACTGTCGGATTAAGATTGGACAGTATAGATTTTAAGTTCGGATCATAACTTTTTTTAAATTTAAAATCCGAACTTGAAATCTATACAGTCCAATCTTAATCAAACGGTCCCAAGTGTCTGCATTGCAGTCAGAGGGGCCTGAATGCAGTGAATCCCAGTCCCTAAATTTCCATTAACTAATGAATAACATATTTGTTTGCACCAAAATTAAAAGTATGATCTGTTTGTTATATAATTTAAATTCAACCACACTGAAAAAAGGGGGTTAAAAGAATGGATATAAAGCAATTTTAACTATCATTCTATGGTTGATTAAATAGAAAATTGATATTTCTAGATATCAATGATAAAATGGAACAATATTTCATTGAAATTATTGGTAGAGAAAAGAAATTCTGAATAATAATAGAATAAACATCTATCACATGCAACGATGTGACCCAAAATATTGCTTCTATCTAGCCCATGTGATACCAACTCAACAAATCTTGGGTTTTTATTAGGAACCCTAAGATTTGGATTCCAAGGAATTAGAGGAAGAACACTTATATTTAGAAAAGATAAGAAAGAATATGAGAGAAATCTCTCCTCCAAGGTTTTCCCCTTCACAATATAGTCTCTTCTCTATTTAACAAATGTTTACAAAATTCAATTTCAGTCATCCGCGTTCAACTACGTAACTACTTATTTATACACAATAATCCTAACTAAAGTACTAAACACAAGGTTGGAAACCCAAGAATCGGATTCCTAAGAAGGAACACTTTTATTAAGAATTAGGAGAGCAATCTCTCCTCCAAGGGTTTCCCCTTCACAATAGAGACTATTCTCTATTCAACAATTGATTACAATATTCAAAGGATATCTCTCTAACTCCCTAACCTCCCTATTCATATAAACAGCCTTATATAAACCTCAACTAACTCATTAACTAGCTATTATTATTAACTAACTCTACTAAGCTAAGTCCTAACACATAACCATCTAACATTCTCATTCCTAAGAGTTTAAAACAGTGAGTTTGTTGCTTGAGTCAAGTAAGGATACTACATCTGATTTCCTTTGAACCATAACAAATTTCCAACCGATTTCCTTTAAACCACAACCGATTTTGTTTGAGTCAGGTTAGTGTCATTGTCATGTTATTTATAAATCAAACTGATTTCCTTTCTATCAGTAAATACAACTACAGAAATGATACCTTGCAAGGCACTCAAAGCAGTTGCTGCACAAGCTGGATTTGCAAAGTCCACAAAACAAAGGATCAGAGGATCTCCACGCTGCAAGAAACGGGCATTTCAGCATAAAGGGGACATTTCAGCTTTCAACACAACCAGAAATCTATTACAAACGTACACTTACATGTTTGGCCTCTTTGCTTACAAGTCTCACTTCTCTATATCCAACAAAAGGGCGGAAAATATCTAAGATGACGTTAAGGAATATATATATAAAACAGCGTTAAAATATATAAAGCTCAAGAGGCATACATGAAAGCAAGACAATACAATTCCAAAGCATTGTATCATAACATAAAGGATACGAGCCACTTCCCTTCTTGTGCAATCAGAAGGCAGACCTTCAATATATAAAGTACTTGAAGCATCTGGGGGTAGGAGTGCTGTCTCGGGTCCAGGCCTGGACATTGCGTCCATCGGTGGCTGAAAACCATAATTAATACCCCGTCCATTTGGTGCAAGATCAGGACCCCCATGACGCCCCATGACAGCAGGATCACCTAGGGAATGGTTTGGTAATCCACCAACACCCCTTGGCAATCCAAGACCACCAATTGTACTGGCTTCCCCAGAAGTAAATGAAGAGAGTTGCTTCAAAACATAACATGCATGTTTTCAGCTTACAAGCAGGGAAAATGCCCCAAAAAAAATAGTAATATAAAATGAGCCACTATAAAGGATGAAATGTTACCCCACTCTGAAGGTAGCGATCATAAGCAGATCCAATTGTTTTTGTGTCCTTTACCGCTTGGTGACCAGAACGGTCATCATCGTGAGCAAGATAATTATGCATCTCATTGCCTGTAGGCATACCAGAAGCTGCCATTTCTGCAATGTAAAAGATAATAAATAATAATAATAATAATAATAATAATAAATAATAATAATAATAATAATAATAATAATAAAATAAATTCTTCATATCATTCATATCTAACATAAAAAATCTTCATATCTAATATATTATATATCATTCATACTCGTTAACTGCTAAACATTGAATATAATAAAAAAAAGTGAGCGTCTAACAAAATAATAACATTAACTAATCAATCAATCCAATGTCCAACCTATCCCCAAGACAACTGAATACGACAAAAAATCGCCTCAACTATTTATCAGAAGATAAAAATCATTAACAAAAAGCAACAATATAACCATGACACACGGCATGGTGTTAATCAAAATGAAACAGGATACAAGGAGTATGAAAAATAAATCAAGAATACAGATGAGGAACAGAAACGTATAGTGTATACTAACAAAATATGTTGCATAAAAATTAAATAAAAGGAAAATATAAACTAGTTTCAGAGGACTCCGTTCACTTCAGAAAGTGCACCAAAACACAAACCTTTTCCAAGTTTTCTCTCTTCTCCCTCTTTTGTTCATCTCTGTTTCTTTGTGTCCCTTTACCTAATAAATGTGTCCCGTCCGATTCAAAGTGGTCGTAGTACCATACTTCTGAGTGGCCATAATAGCCATATCAACGGTGTAATTTGTAGAACGGTTTTCTACAGTATAGTAGAATATCGACACAGTTTGCATCTGGGTTGTTTTATCTTGGGGACGTGGCTGATAGTCTATTTGCACAATTTTAGGCAATGTCGTAAAACACCTTAAAGAGAGTGACATAGTTCGCGACTCAATCCAATAATATTTTCGGTGGCTGAAACTTTTTTTTAAATTATTTTTGATCCAAAAACAACACTAGTAGATACATCAATGAAGGTGAAAAACCATCATATATGTATCGGTGTCCTATATTTTTACATTAGTGGTGTCGATGTATCCATATGTGTCAGGTGTCTGTGTTGGAGTATGCACTTCATAGTGTACAAGTTCAATTGTTCTATACAATATGTTAAAAACACTAAAAAAGTAAACAAAACAACAACTCTATTCATTATCCTTGACCTATCCCCCCTAGAAAACTATCATGCTTATTGTTGGATAGTGAGGCATGTCCTTCAACTACTTATCACTCTTCAAGATCAATGTCTTCTAATTCTTCTTCCGATTCTTCCAACATTGCATAATCTTCCACTTCAACGGCTTTCTCTTTTTCTTTTCTGGATGAAGATGCACTTACCAAACCTTTCTTTGTCTTAGATGAAGCACCTACAGCACGAGGTTTTCAATGTTTTAGTTCTTTGTTTAATACATGTTCTAGGCTCTCAAACTCATGTATCCCTAAAAATAGATTCCTAATTACGAGTACCATCATTTTCATCCTCAAAGACCCTCCCAATCCAAGCATCATCTTCGTCCCTAATTATCCTCCAGACTAGCAACTTGTTACACTCGTCAATATAATTGAATGAGATTGGGTTAATATTAGCACAGACATGGTATCTTCTAAGCAATGGCTGCAGTGCTTGATTATACTTAACATCAACTAAGTTTTGTACCCTTTTATGCTTCGTTAACTTGTGCAACAGGTTACTAGTTCTAGGCAACAGGACTGAGAGCAAGATGTGAAGAGTACAGCACTATTCTTAAAAAATAGTCATGTAAGATAACGGTGACTGTGCAGCATCCGCTGCATCCACTTTAGCATTGGTGGTTGCTAAAGCCTGTTTTGCAGAAACAGCAATGCAATATTCATGGTGGTTTCTTCAAATCCATATTGCAATATAAGAATGGGTTCACATGTATTATATGTCCTCAATAAGGAAGTTTCCACGTAGAAAAATTTCATCATTCTTACTTATTCAAGGAATGTGACTCCTAGGTACTATCAACCCTCTTTCTTCCACACAATTCACAGAATGCCCATGATTTAAGACAATGGCACATAAGATGCCAATGCTCTAAAACAGACAAAACAAAACATATCCGATACAATCAGAGCTAGCATCTGTTTGATGAAATGCAGGAGTGGAAATAGATTATTGTATGCTAAAAGCAATATCTAAAGCAAATATTTTGTTGGCTATCATCATGACTACGAAGCGTGAGAATCAACTGAGCTAACCGTGAAAATCATTTCCTTGACACTAGAAGCATGTCATCAGGTGCTGCAGCAATGGATTATGGCATGAAAACGGAAGTCTTATTAGGTAATGATTGCAAGTGAATTTTTATTTATTTATATACAGATATTCACTCAGAACAAAAACCAATATAAGCCACTTATTGAAGAACTGGATTGTTGCCCTATATCTCATGATAAAGGTTATAAATTGGAAAGATTATTTGAAGAGGAAAAGCTCAAACAATCCCAAAAGACATAAATATGGAGGGAAAAAAAACCAAATACTCCAAGCGTTTCCCGGTGAGATCCCACTATCCCAGTGCGGTGCAGTGCCGGACCGCGACAGCATAGTCCGCGATAGCATGAAACAAGATCCCAGCGAGATTCTGCTATTATTTCTTCCTTCTCTTTTCTTTTGTTTCTATTTTCACCAAGGAAGAAGACTATGCTAATGATGATGATGCTTATCTTTGATTCCTATGCTAGAACATGCATTTGAGTTTTAATATTTAGTTATTTTATTACTCTATGTGTTAAAGACTTCAATATGCATCTTTATTTCCTTGCCTTTTGTTAGTATTCAATGTATATTTTGACTAAGAGTGAGACTCGTGGATTTTTACTAATTATGAATGTTTCAAAGTTTGAGTCATGTGTTAATTTTGCATTAAATATAGGTTTATATAGTATTATTCATGTAATTTGTTCAAAAAATTAGAGTTATCCCGCTATCCCACTTTTGGGGTTGGCCGCAGCGCACCGCTATCTGGAATTAACTACCTAGGAAGCATGTCTCAAGTGCCGCATAAATGGAGTATGGCATGAAGACAGAAGTCTTATTAGGTAATGATTGCAAGTGAATTATTATTTATTTATACACAGATATTCACTCAGAACAAAAACCATTATAAGCCACTCATTGAAGAACTGGATTGTTGCCCTATATCTCATGATAAAGGTTATAAATTGGAAAGATTCTTTGAAGAGGAGAAAGCTCAAAGAATCCCAAAAGACATAAATATGGAGGAAAAAACACCAAAGACTTGAAGGTTTTACAATTTCTTTCTTCAAGAGTGGTTGGAAATTGGAAGGCTATAAAGGGAAATCACATCAATATGAAGTGGAGAAGAATCCCATGAAGGAAATCATGTAATAAGTACAGATTCTATCTTCATTACTTAATGCCCAAGTACAGGCCTTTCGATGGAAAAAAGGTTATAGACAGATAAGCCTAATTGCTAGCATTTACAAGCACATTTTCAAGTTTTTTTTTATAAAGCTGAGTGATGTTCAATGAGAAATCATCTGACAAACTAGGTGCTTTTGTTGCAGAAAGACAATTTTCCCCTTAGTGAATGAGATGGTGGAACAATGTTGAAGAAGAATTAATTGTTTTGGTTCCAAGATAGACTTTGAAAAAGCACAAAAAGTATTTTAACTTTTATGTACTTTTTGTTCACTAATAACCGTTGACAACTCACAATTTTAAGAATGGACACTGCTGTCACCCAGTCAACGTTGCATTTACATGAAATTTACAGCTTTGAAATCATAATGATACTAAAATGGTCTGTTTTTGAAAAACTTAATCACTAAGAACTTAAAACACATCAACGAGAATGCCCCACAGCTTGGCAATGCAATCTTGATATTTAGATTGTCCAATTGGTTTAGTTTATAAATACACTCAAAAGACTATGTTCACGAATGCCAACATATAATGGTTTAAGTGTTTTGCAGTTAATTAATCCATCCTGTTATGTTCAATCCATAAACCTCAAAATACCCAACCCATATGAAATTGAATCAGACAGATATTACATGCAATTGAAGCCTCACCAGCAACCTATTATTGGTCAAAATTTAAAGATCTTGGCATCTTGCCTAAATTTGGAAGGAAAATAAAAGACTGTAAATTGTGGAATCATACACCGATTGTACGATCCTACTGAAAACATTGAAAACATTTTAATGAATCAATATGATAATGCAGTTAATTAATAGTATAATATAATTATAATATTAACAAAGTTCAAGTGAGAATGTAATATCTATTTATGGTCATTTTACAATACATATTTTTATATTTATTTTATATTAATAATGATTATGAAAAGAAAACAATTAACAGAGAAGCATAAGATTAGATTGTTGATGTATTTCATGTGGGGGGTAAAAACATTGCCCATCAAGTTTCAATAAACACCTAACCCAACTTGGTTGAAGAGTTTTGGGGGTAAAAGACTTTCAATAAGATGAAGCAGTAATCATGAAGTGTCATGCCAAGTGCCAACCACTGAAGGAAGACTTCCGAAGAGGTGAAGGTGACAAGCAAAGAACACAGACAGAAAGAACATTGAACAAGGAGTAGAGAACCAGAAATGCTTACACCTCATAGCAGAGGAGGCAGAGAGAGAAAACATATATGCTCGCCGGTTGCAGCAGAGAAATTGGAAGCGAATGAGTCTAACTCAAATACGCTTGCAGAAGTCGGAATCAAATGATGTTCAAGCAGCCGAAATTGAACTCACATAACCTCTTAACAGTCGAACTCAGGTATACACAATCCTGACTTACTTTCAGGTTTCTGATTTAACCCAGGAAAAATGGCTTTTTGCAACCCAAGCTGCAGAACAAGAACCTGGATAGTGGCCGACCCCAAAAGTGGGTTAGCAGGATAGCGGGGAGCGGTATAGCCTCTAT
>NC_021167.2:11477467-11501351 GCF_000331145.2 Cicer arietinum | reverse complement strand
ATACATATATATATTTAATAATTTATTTATAATATATATATATATATATATATCTAATAGTTTTTAATTTTATAATAAAAATATATATATGTAATTATTTTTACCAAAATGAGTTATAATATTTACTTAAATAATATATTACTTTTATTATTTGATTATGTTATGTCATTATATGTTACTTTTATGATGTTATATGTTATTTTTATGATGTTATATGTTACTTTTACTATTCTACTTTTATTATAATTGTATATTTTTTATCCATCTTAAGCATTATTATTAAGACAATGGTTCCTGCCTCGCGTTTTTTCTTTTCTTCTTATTTGTAGTGCTTGATGAAGAATAAAGCCTACAGGATTGCAGGCCCATTATTTATCTCAGCCTATTATTGTTACAAGCAAAAACATAAGCCAATTATTAGATTATTTGATTTGATATGTAACCCTAATATGTAAACCTAGCCGCAACATACACAAATACAAACAGCGCCGCCGTCTACAATTCTTCTTCTACAATTTATTCTTCTCATCTTCATAGCGTGGGGCTTAGGATGGTGGTTCGTCACACGACATGAGCAGAGAAGCGAAGATTTTCACTTAATCTTCTTTTTGCGCCTGCTTAGTGCTACGACCAATGCAATCTGCCCGCAAAATACCGTTGCAGATTAAGGATTGCAAGAAAATGCTGGAATCCCATTGACTACACGGATAAGATCATTGATCGACCTGATCGACCCTACGCAATTGCACTAATTTCCGATTCTGCTTGTTATTGAGATCTTTTACAATCATACATGCAAAATCACAGTTTTAACTACCATGATTAGGATAATAAAGATCTAACACCTACAACATTAAACCCTAACATTGAAATATGAAGTAATCATTTCTTAATTTAACCTTATAAAACAATTGGAAACACAATCTTCAACTACAACAAAAATTCAATTCCTCAAATGAAAATGCCAAAAATCAGATCAGCACAAATGTCACAACAGATGTATAAAATCTTGAAACTTTAGTGTTCAAAGCAAAATGAAATAAAAAATACAAATTAATTGTACGAAAAGAACTACAAAAGAAACAAAATTGAAGCGATGAAGAAATTAAAAGAGAAGAAAGAGGGGAAACAAACCGTAATCGGAACGCGGTCGTTTGACCTGGCCGGAGTGGGGATGAAGTGAGTGATGCTGCTGTTGCTGCTGCCGGTACCAGAAGCCGTCGGCCATGGCGAGAAGAAACCCTAATTTATGAAAGAGGGAAATTGGAGAATTTTGTTTGTTGCTGTTAACTGTTACTATGTGATGTTCACTCTTTCAACACTTTCTACTTAACGACTTCGATGGGAATTGAAGCCAAAGAATAAACTTTCACAACTTCATCTTTAACAAACAATTTTCTTTCAAAATTAATATAAGAGCTATGTTACCAATAATACACTATTTAATATATATTTATAATGTTTATTATTTAAAATCTACATAAATATCACCAATGTTATAATTTTATATAGGCACTACATAATACGGTGGAATTTATGTAAAAAAGAGTTTATTAGAGAGTATCTTCCTGTCTCTTAATTTAATATATAAATAGATTAAAGGACAAAAATCATAAATGATTAAAATTAGTTTTTTAAGATTTATTTGTTAGGGATTTTAAAAAAAAACTGACTTTGTTATCTGATAATTTTGAAATTATTTTTAGAGATTTTTAAAAAAAAAATATAACTTGTTTTGTTTTTATTTGTCGCAAAGAAAATTACACTTTTTAAAACTATCAGTTATAAAAAATAATTTTTTGATAAACAACTAAAATTAGTTTTTATTTTAAATAGTTTTTAGATTAGTTTCAAATTCTCATTTTTTTTTTTTAAAAGTAAAACAAATATATGAAAACTTTCAAAAATGATTATTTTACGAAAAAAATGAAAAAGTAAAACAAATATATGAAAAAAATCGAAAATGATTAAGAAATAAACGAATCAGGTTGTTTATTATTTAACAAGACCGATTGGATTCCCAATTACTCTCCAAGTTTTTTATCATTCTCCTCCATGTGTTGCTCAAGTTAGTCATCAAATTACTGAGTCCTGGAGCAAATTAAAATGGAGCTCGATTATTCCCCTTGCAAAAATCGTTGGTGCTTTGGAGAATCATTCAAAATATCATTGCAACAGATGATAATTTAGCTAAAAAAAGTATTCCTTGGCTCTTTTGTTGTAACTTATGTGGGCATAGTTTGAAAAATGCTAACACATTTTCTTGAAGTGTTCTTTTGCGATAAAACATTGGATTTGGTTTGAAGAAATTCTCGATTGCAAGATTAATCTTACTTCTTTCTGTATGGTCATAGGCACTTGTAGCATGGTTTGGGGAACACACATAATTAACATTAATATATGATTTAAAAAAAAAAACTTGCATGAGCTTAGACTTATTTTATAATATAGTAGAGCTTTCTAATTTTTTATTTTATGCAAGACTTGTTGTCAATTATGGCACTATTTGTCCTCCTTCTTTTATATATCCCATTGCATTTTCTAAGAAAGGAATTTTAATGAAGCAGTTGTGCATTTTAAATTTCATTGTTTCCTTGAGTATTTTTTAAATTCCCCCATGTTTTATTTTGCTTATCATTATTAATACAATTAATTTTAGTGCTTCAAATGATAGATAGATGTCTAAGGATGTCAACATATTTAAAATATCTAATAATTATATGATACTTTAGCACTCTATATTATTAATATATGATTTTAATTAGACCAAAATCTAGTTAATTCTAATTTAATATGTGCTCATGGGTGTTTAATTTTAAGACATGTTTTTAATGGAGCTTAGACAAACATTTGAAATATACTCATAAACAAACATGTTAATTATCCTCAAAATTGGAACATGTTCATTATTAATCTCATTAATTGAAAATCAGGGAATATTCATGAAAATCAAGGGATATTCAATATGATAAAAGTGAAGGGGGAAAAAATAACTAATGCATTTAATATATATGCAAAAGGAATGTTGCTCATAGTACAAAAGGTCATTCTCTTGAAAACATGAGACAAAAGAATCTTATGAAAATAGACAAACTAACATTGTTCATGCGTGCAAAAGACAAGCATACATTTTGTTTAAACAAGATATATTTCCTAGACATCCTCACGTATCAAGATGAAGAACATTCTATGTTGAGAACAATCGAACATAAGGATAATGAGAAGATGATGTTCTATACTGCAAGTACATAAAACAAAAAGTGGTTAGTTCATTGCAAGCTCATTGCAAGTTGTCAAAAGAACAAGAGAATGATCAATCACCTCTACCACATTCATACATAAGACGGTATTCGTTAACACCCTCACAGAAGACTACATTTACCAAGAATTGCATAGGACATTTAAAATATTTACTCTAACACATTGAGACATGTACTCAACGACTATAAATGTCCTTTAGAGTAAAAATAAGTTTTCCCAATTATATAATAAGAAGGTTCTTCAAGTTGCAATCTTCAATAGACTACAACCAATCATATATACTCTCATTTCTTAAGCGCAAAATTAACAATGTTCTCTTCATTCAAATATTCAGAAAAAACACTATTGCTCTTGTCATAGATTCTAGGATCAAATATTTGAGTGTGTTATTATTTCAACCTATATTGTTAGAGTTGTAAATAAATCATCATTATCATTTTGTTATAAACATCATCAAATTTGTTTAGTTAAGAAAAAATACAAGTATAAGTTTGTTGAAGTTAAGAAAATTCAAGTGCATAGTCAAGAATGAATAAAGGAAAAAGATTGAGTAAAAAGTGCTGTGAGAATTAAATTAACATACGTTGAATGAATCATAATTTTTTTTTTTTTGTTGTGATTTTCTTACCTTTATCTCTCTAATATTTCATTTTTTTTTTCACTAATAAATCACATTAGTGCCACTTTAGATTAAAAGTTTTTGTTAATTGCCGTAACAATTCATTTGCATGCCTTCAAAGTGGTTAATTATCCTTTGTAAAGGAATTCATTTAGATTATAAAAAAAATAAAAAATAAAAAGTTAAAAGACATGAAATTACTTTTATTTTTACCATACCACTAAATTAAAATAAAGATTAATTACTATTCTTAATATATTTAGTTAATTACTTTATTTTATAATTGAGATAGGAGGAGTAAGTAAGGACATATCTACTCATTACAAATGGGGAACCTAACCCCCACATGCTTTAAAATAATTAATTACACCTAAACAAATTAAAAAAAAAATCTTAATATATATTTTTTTATAGTGTTGAACAAAAAATTTAAAAAAAAAAATTATAACACTTCAATATATGAAGACACCTAGAAATCAATTACAATATTTTGATATTAAGGTGTTTTTAATTTTTGGATGTTCAATTTTATAATTTTTGTTTTAATGTTGATGTCATCAGTTTTATTAGTTATACATTAATATTTTTTTATAATAATTAACCTTGACTCCACTTATTAAAATTTTTGTAACCATCATAAAGAATAAGTTTTAATTTGCAAGGTTGGTCATTTTTTAAAAGGTGAAATAAATTTTTGGTCCTTATAAATATATCATTTATTTTTTTAGTCCCTTTAAAATTTATTTTTAAATAATGGTCTCTCAAATATTTTTCGTTAATAATTTTGTTTCCTGCTTTTAAAACAATTCATATGTATCGTCTGAATTTTTAATTGAGTTATTACATGCATGTTTAATAAGAATGTCTCTTACAAAAATTTAGAATAATTAAATATAACTTTTTTAAGCTTTTAGCGCTTAAAATTTTTTATTTAATTAATCTTTTGTTAAAAAGTTCTAAATATTTATCTGAGACATTCTTATAATATTCTAAACATTATTGCAAAAAACATTCAAGAATTAGATCGATGCAAATGAGTTGATTTAAAAATAGGAATCAAAATTGTTTGATAGAAAATATTTGAGAGACTATTATTTGAAGAAAAAAATTTAAAAAACTAAAAATGAAATATAATATATTCATAAGAACCAAAATCTTTTTAAAATCATTTTATTAAATTAATATCATTTATCATTATCTCAGTCGTAAAAATAAAAAAACTTAATAATATCTACTTTAAATATATATATATATATATATATATATAATCATTTAAATTTTAAACAATTTTTAAAACTTATTGGTAGTGGACCATGCTCCATCTTAAATTTTGTCGAAAATGCAGTATAATTATTTACTATCTTTCATGAAGTATGAGCATAGATTTTTCCATATAGTGAATGATTTACAACACAATCTATAACATCTACTCTACTATCATCAATCATAGCACGTGGGGTCCAAGTGTTACATAACATGTATGAAAATGTTAGATATGTATTTCATGGGCCCCTAACTACTATACCCAACTCTTAATTATGTCATGAAATCCTTACACTTTTGGTCTATCCACTCATGCAGTACACGCCTCATTCATCAATTCCCTTCTTCTTATGTCAACACCTTGGTCCTTGGGAATCAAGCTTTCAATTTTAATTCTTAAATTTTATTCCATCCAATTAATGTTCTTTAAGATTTTTACATATATATTAAAAAATACAATAATTAAAAAAAATTATTTAATTAAATTATTAATTTTTGACAATTGATATTTTTTTTATCATTAATATAAAATACAATAATATTTTAAAAATTGATTATGTGATAATTATTAAAGAGTACTATAAGAAAAAAAAATTAAGTTATAATCAAAATTGATAATCACATTCTTTTTTAAACAACTTTTTTTAATTCAAGCAATCTTCATTTTGAGAGACAAGAAATAATATATAAATCTTTAAAAAATAGTTTTAATATAATTGAAATAACACCCATCCCTCCCTCCTCTCTCACCATGTATTTCAAAATAAGTTTTTATATTTTGTGGTATTGTCGTAAATATTACTTTTTAAGTTATAGTCATAGTAACAAGTGTAATAAGGACACTTATTAAGAAATTAAAAAATGAAAATAAAGTATTGTGTAGAAAATATTAAATTTTAAATTTTAAATGAATCAAATGGATCATTTTTAAAATTAAATTTTCACTTTTAGTGTTTTAATAAGTGCTCCAAAACAGGACACTTATTAGTATTTCCCTTTAAATTATTATTATTTTTTTATATAATTGATATTTTAATATTTTATCTATCATAAAATATAAATAAAAATGAGGCAGAAAAAATAAACGATAAAAAAAACTGAGATTATCTCAACTAATATCTGCGAGTTCAAAATTTTAACTCACCTTACCAAATAAGACAAACTAAATGGATCCACCAATGGGTTAAGGCTGTTTTTCCATCAATAAGTGAAATGTGAGAACTCTTTACAATTATTTTCATAGTAATTTATGTGAAATCTTTTTCTTCAATTATTTACAATTATGTGAAATCTTTTTCTTCAATTTTCTTTTAGTTAAATAAGTATTTTTTACACATATTTAATTTTTTTTTGCCGTAATTTTGTCATCTTAATGAGATATTTTTGTGTTCTGCCTTGTTGCAGTATTCATTTCATTTCAAATTGATAAATCAACTTCGATCTAATGCAAATACAATTAATGATTTTAACATCTTTAAAGTTGTCGCTTTAGATACATAAGTATTTACAACATATCAATTTTGTCGTGTATGTAGATTTTGTCACATTCGTAATATTTAGCGATTTTATGCTATTAATGTGCATCTATATGTGAATTTATTTGCAATTTCATCTTTCTTATTTTTAACAACTATAAATTATAATATTAATTGTTGTAATTTCTACTGATTTAAATAAATGAATATATTTTTTATTATAAAAAAAATCATGAAATTGATAAGAGTAAAAGAGGGAAATTATTGTATTATATAGGAAAACATTTCAATGTTGCAGTAAAGACTTGGTACCATAGTTGTAGACTTAAAAGATTATTTACCTATCCATTATTTTCCATGGAGGCCCACATACTCACCTAACCAAACGACAACTTCCTTTTTTTGCTCTCAAGATACTTTTGTACAACATTTATATTTTATTTAAATAGAGAGGTACAACTTTGGACCCTTTTAATTTCATATTCAATTTTCTTTTGTGTATTCATTTATCACCACTTTTATGACATGGAAGTTAGAACACACTTCCTAATGTCCTGTTCAAGGTTTTCTAGTCTCCATTTAATTGGACAAAATAACTATTGACTCACACTATATGGTGTGAAAATATTATTTATACTCTCTCTCTCTCTTTTTTTTTTTAATTTATTAAATATCGCTTTTTGTAAAAGAAATCTGTGTTTATTTCTTGTGAGACTCTCTTTGTACTTTGTTTTATTTAATATTATTATTTTGGCTTTTTAAAAAATAACTATTATTTTATTAATAATACTCATAATTATTTATGATAGAGAAAATATATGAAATAAAATAATAAATAATTAAGAGTATTTTAGATGAAGAAAAAGTATTTTAGTCAAATTAATTGATTTTTAACAAGTGTAAACTAGTTTAAAAATCCAATTAAAAAGCAACACATAAAGTTCTTTAAGTTTTTAATTTCTATAAAATTTTAAAATTTTAATTTAGTCTTTATAAAAAAATTATTTAATCTCCAAAAAAAATTTTCAATTTCATTAATGACCATTACTTTTAATTCAACTTATTTGTATTTTTAAATTTTTGTATGATTCTTTTCAATTATATTTACTACATTGTAATGTACTAAATATACATGACAAAAACTATTTCAAAATTTAAATAATAAATATGATTTGACTTAAAAACATATACAAAAACGAAATTAGAAATTTTTTTAAAGACTAAAATTAATTATTTTTTTTATAAAAAGTAAAAATTTATTTAACCTTAAATACTATGGACTAGCTTTGTTTCATTTAATGCCAAAAAAGGCAAATAAAATTTTAGATGATTCCTAACATCCAAATATTAAAGCATATGATGTTGCATTTATTTCCCCCGTGTTTCCGCACATACACTTCCTTCATTGCCGCTACCTTTTTAATTCTTCCATTATGCCTTTCATAAATATACCCACTCACTCTTTTTTTACCATATAATATATTTTTCTTCTACTTTGCACCTTTCATACTTCTCTTTTTTCCTTCTTCTTTTTGCCATTTTTTTCTTGGTTTAAATGGCTATGAAGAATCTTCATGTATTTTTAATGCTACTCTTTTTGCTAATATATTTTGTTGGTGGTACCTCTTGTTCTAGACATACTCAAGCTTTTTATGTGAAGGTCAAGTCTCAAGGTTTACATCAAAATTTCTTAGGTTCCATGCCTAAAGCAATGCCAATGCCACCTTCTGGACCTTCAAAGGCACACAATGGTATTGAATTACACAACTCAAAGGGGAAGCCGTAGAGAATTATCGTTCGAGTTCTGAACCATAGTTCTCAAATTTTAGTTGAAACAATTTTTAGTTAGATTTTACTTATCTCTCAGTTGAACTTTGCATTATTAGGATTCATTTTTCTTGAGTATCAGAAGGTTAACACACACAAATGTATGTAATTAAAGTTTATGTTGTTGTAGTTAATCATGATTAATTTTATTTTAACATTCTCTGTATTATTTTCTCCCTTTAGACACTTTTGAGGAAATTTTAAGGAATGAAACATAGGAATACATATGTTTTAAGTTCACTCATACTTGTATCAAGATGTACTATGTGGTTTAACTTTATATTACAACTCTTGTGTATGAAAGCATAGAGAAACCAGTGATATACTCTGCAAATTTAGTTAAGTACATATCTACTATTACTATGTGTATGGTTGGTTTCCCGATAAAATTGATAAAATTACGGTGAATACTGTAATTTTGTAAAAATTATATAGTATATTGCAAAAGTGATTTTGTTAATAAAACCAAACATATGCTATGTATAATCAATTTTATTACAATCTGTACTACTTTTAATTGTTTGGTTAGAAAATACAAGTTGCACTAAGAATTGTACGAGCAATTTTATATTGTTAAACTCTTTAGAAAAAAAAAATACAAGTTAACCATATATGCTAAAAAAAATGGTTTTCCTAAGTGCTCAATAAAGGTGGCGTGACACTTTCATCTTTAAAATATTAGTATTATTTAAAAAGAGGAGGGTGTTTATTTTTCGTCGCACTTGATGTGGGGTAGGGAGAATCAGAAATGTAACACCCGAATTTTTATTAATTATTTTTAAATCTTAAGATTCAATTGTGTTAATTATTAGATGTTTGAATGTTTAGATATTGATATAGGATAGCTAGATATAGTAAATAATTGTTTAAACATTGTTAATTAATTAATAAATAATATTATTGATTAATCAATAAGTTTATATGCAGTAATTGATTAATGCGCGATCTTGTATCAGAGAATTCTATTTTTACTCGATTAAGTTCTTATTGTTAATCAATTATATTGGACCAAAATTAAAAAATAACATTTTTTTCTAGTCATGTGTAGTCAATTCAACACTTTATCTTTTACTAACTCCTCAATCTTTAAACACTCACAACACTATCAATTCAAATCATTTCAAATTTTATTTGTTGTTGTGTGTTCAGTCCTTTAAGGAGATTTAAGTGATATTGTTTCATTCACCAATTAAAATTGTTTTCAATCAGTAAAGTCACATCAAAAGAAGTTCGTACAACATCACACATACTAGTCTATTTCGTACAACATCACTCATACTAGTCTATTTCAATCAGTACTCAAAACACGTGTTTGAAATGATATAATAATCTACATATCACATATCATACAACTCATAATTCTAATATCATAATTCTAATAGACTCATTCTAAAAACTCTAAAAGATGTCCTATAAAAGAATGTCTAACACATATTAAAGGCACACAATATTCTAATCATAAAAATTATCACTCTCAAACACAAACTTACTTAATTGATTGTAGATTATCACTCTCAAACCAATCACCAGCGCACCGATCATCTCACCATCCTCAAATCTAGATCCACTTGGACCACCTAACATACTAAAATATGTCGCATGTTCCACATGGTTACAAGTTATAGCTCACAAGAATAATTAGTGTATTCTTGCATAAGTTTTACTCCCTCCATCTCACAATAAAGGTAATTTTACCAACAAAAAAAAAAGAATATCTTGTACTTTCTAACTAATAATATATATTATTTTTAAAATATTATATTTCACTTTATAATAATAATAATAATAATAATAATAATAATAATAATAATAATAATAATAATAATAATAATAAGAAAACACCGTTAATAAAAATAATTTAGTGATTATTATTTTCTTTTATTTATAGTATTTTTTAATAAATGTAAACTTAGTAAAATTGACTCTATGAAAAAGAGTGAGAAACTTCTTTTAATTGGTTCCTCAAAATGATATCTTTGTTGGAGGGTTTAGCTATCTTGTGTCATGTCTCAATTTCAAAAGCCTCATGTGACTTTGTGAGACTATCTATTATAGATACACATTTTCAAAGACAAGCCCCAAGTCAAAAATTGTTTATTAATATTAATTTTTTTTGGATTTGAAGGGTGGCTAATCTCATTTTTTAGTAGATTTGGTTAAAAAATAGTATTAGGACCATTCATTGAAATTTAGAGGTAATTTATCTGTTGATTGGGTGAACATGATACAATTACTACAATTACTGTTAATTTGTCGGTAGCCTATGAAAGTTATACAAGTGGCTTCATTTTGTTGAGTTACATTTACAACGATACCAAATACCAAATTATACTACCTCTACCCTGTGTATTAACTAAATTAAGATGATTAAGAAAATTAATTGTAATATTAAATATATCAACAATTTAAATTGTTTTAGTAGTTTATTTTTAAAAAGAAAACATTATTTTATATTTTTATTATTGTATTTATTATAAATTATAGAAAATGAAGTAATATAATTAAAAATAATTTAATAAAGAAATAATTAATATAATTAAAAAATTAAAATAATTTTATAAAAAAATTTTAAAAAAAAAATCTATGAGAGAGTGATGGGTGCTCACCATGGAGGACCGGTTAAAATTCACACAATTGAATTTTATATTTTTTTATTAAATTAACATCAATTAAATAATTATCTCATCTATAAAACCAAAAATATCGTTAACTTATATTTTCAATAAATGTCATTAATCGTCGTTGGTGTTTTAATGAACTGTTCACCTATAAAAATAAATAGACTTTGAACAAGAATTGTCGGTCATGGTTAGTGTTTCGATCGTATTTTATGTGAAAGTCGAAACTAAACACCAGGAAACAATTGTTTTCCTTTAACAAAAGGAAATAGAATTGAGAGCATTAAAACATTTATGTTTTATAGGACAATTTATCAATCACATTGCTTCTTCAAAATAGCTGTCGATCCCCGATCTATCATTTAAAAATGATCACAAGTTACCATAACCTTCATTTTTTTAAAACCATCCAAAAAGTTTGACATCTATAAGATAAGGTTGAAATTGCACCAAAGACAACGTTTACTAGTATTATACACTAAATGGGAACAATTTATTTTGTTTTTAAAAAAGGTGGCACTGAAAAACCAATTATGTAAGACCAAGTACAATATTATCTCTTAGAGAAAAAAATGAATGAATGATATAATAACTATCACCATGTATATATTTGAATTTGAATGCATAGGAATATACTCATAAGGCAAAGTGTGCTAGAAACAACGAAAAACAAGCAAAGAAAATAAAAGGTTAAATGGGTAAGGGTTGTTCCTGCACCGAAATTATGTGAACTGATGATTTTATATACACTAAACTACAATATAAGAGACAACTAATTTGTGGAAAAAAAGAAGGAAAGGGTAAAAAGATTGTGAAGAGAATAAGAATAAGAATAGACATAATAAATAATATAACCATGATTGTTAAACAATCGAGCCAACTTGTAAAATTGCCCGAGTTTGAGTCGAGTCTACAGACACTCCACGAGTTTTCGTAGACTCCTGAGTTTGAGTGGTTTCTTGATATTCATTTTTGCTTCCCTACAACTTCCTCATTGTGACAAAAGGGGTTAAAGAAGAATTTTCCTCCCTCTACTTTACCTAAATTTGGGACACAGGAGAACCAGCATCCTCTGCCCTATGTGCTGCTTGGGTAGAAGACTTGTCCACGCTACGAACATTGTATTTTTCGTATACCTTTTCTCGGTTCTCTGACCACCAATTCTCGGCTTGGTTCTCTCCAAATCTCCTCCGGCTGCAGTCACATTTACCATCAAATACATTACATACATAGTTCAACTATTACAAGACAATTTAAACATCTTATCTTAAAGCAAATACCATGATAAGCAAATACAATGATGTGTGTTTCAGGGAGAGCTCTAAAATGTCTATTTAAAGATTTAGTCATGCAGACTCTCTCCAAGATACAATATTATTAGCAAAGAGTTGAGAGTCTCACATTAGATGAGATATGGTTTGAAAATGTATTTATATGTGAGAGACATCTTTCACCTTACAAGCTGACATTGTCGGTTGAGTTAGACACAATCCAAATTTTAAGATAGTATTCGTTAGACTACCAATTGCCAAACCACTCAGGTAACACTGTAAATGTTCAATCCTGGGCGTGAAGGGGATTTGTTGAGAGTCTCATATGGGATAAGATATGGTCTGAAAATGTGTTCATAAAAGGGAGACATCTCTCACCTTACACGTCAATTTTGTAGGATAGCATTAGACCCAATGCAAATTTTAAAACAAAGCAATGACCTAAGAGTCAGAGATTATAGTTAAAAGTCCAAATTTTTATATTCTACTATCCCTATCAGCGTAAATCACTACGCCGGTGAAATATCGGTGAGACTATATAAAGTTGGGAAGCAAATATAAATGTAGAAACAGATAAAGATAACTGGGTCGTGTGAAGGATTTTTCTTACCTGAAACGCACTCGTTTCAGATCTCTTGTTCCATCATGCATGGCCACCAGTGTTATATAGACACCAGGTTCATACTGTTCAATCCATTCTGCCTCAACTTGATTGCTATTAGTGGCCAATGCAGTTGTCGATTTCAAACCACTCGCGTCATCACGGAAATTCCCAGAATCCATACCATCAACAATATCTGACATGCTACTACTACTTGACTGAATCACGCTGCTGCCATTTGGCAATTTAACATCTGGATAATTACTGGTCCCGTTAGAGATCATAATGCCTTGGATTTGCTGGTGGAGATTTGTTCCATAGGCTCCTGGCAAATTACGTGCAGTTCTGTCAAAGAGAGAGGGTTCGAGTCCTATGGAGGCTAAACTAGAGCCACTAATTGATTCCGCTATTGAGTGCCGCTCTCCATTTGTAACTGGATAGTGAACGCCATTGGAGCCGATACCATTTGGAAGGTAAGCTGGTCTAATTTTTTCGGCATCATAAACTTCAGAAGGAAGCCTCTCAGCAAGATCTTTCAGCTGAAAAAATATTAATGTGTGGTTACTTTTCAATGCATGAAAGGAAAAAAGGAAAATGTGAGGTAATTTACTCTAAAAAAGACAAGGGTAAACAGTCTACAAATGAGACTCAAACCTGTCTGCATTTGAAGATATGAGATGTTAAATAAAATAGAGAGAGAGAGAGAGAGAGATGAAAACTTTGGATATTATTGATAATAATTTGATATTGACTTCATAGTGGCTTGATACAAAAGACTAATACTAATCCCTATTTTATTTTGAGTAAAAAAAAATGGATACATAGACTCAATCATAAATAAATAGGAAAATCAAGATATAAATAATAATAATAAGAGCTATGAAATAAATCGTACGACATAATCTAAAATATGCTAAGATTGACCACTTATCCTAGGGGATAGGGATAAACTCAATATATTAGAATAATATCAAAATATTACCCGATATTATTTTATTTGCTAACAGGTCCCAACAAATAAAATAATGCAATTTTTATTTTAATATACCAGTGAAACCAAAATAAAAAAATAATGAAAATTAATTTTAAAACTCCATGCAACACGATGATGAATGATAACTGTTCCACAAAAACTGGGTTCTAAATATCTTGCTACCGATAGAAAAAATATGAAATTAAATTCCATATTTTATACATGGTTTCATCAGGATGTCCATATTATTCCAAAGCAAATGACGAATTTTTTTAAAATGAAGCTGCAAATAAGAATGCATCATATGACAACACACCATTCGAAAGGCTTCAAAGGAAGTAAGTAAATTAAACGAAAAACAAACCTGTGCCGTAAGTGACTTTATAACTTCTTTTGCAGCTTTGCATTTAGTAGACTCCTCAGTAGCTACTGCAATAGCTTCTTGAATCTTTTTTGCAGACCTTTGAAGCTCTAATTCTTGCAGCTCACATCTCTTTTTCAGGCTCTCGACCTAATGAGATCTAATAATTAGACTTCTCTTGATACTATAGAAATTCAGAAGAAGAAAAAAAGAAAGAAAATACAACCCAATTAACTTCGCCCACAATTTAAGCAAAGTCATACTGCATGTATTTTGCAATGTTCATTTGCCAGGCTCATAATGGTAGCAAACATTTAAATCGAGAAAAACAATAATGGACGGAATTTTTTATATTTGATTCGAAAGGGAAACAAAAATGCACCTGAGAAAGTAACTTATTTGCTTCTTGATTTAAAAGTTCATTTGTTTTTTTCAAACCATCAGCAACATTTTTGGAGAAGGAAAGCCCCGCCATTGTTGTAATAGGTGTAGCTGAGCGAGGAGGGCATGATCTTCTAGAGAAAGGGGACACGGACCTAGAACTTACTCCTGATGATCCAATCAATGGTCTTGGAGTTGGAGCTGTTCGTCTCAGATCAACAGCAGTGGAGAAGACAACATCTTTCAGCTGTAGCAAAGGTGTTTGAGAGTTGCGAACTAGCGAGAACGTATCACCTTTCTTTCCTTGTTTGGCTGCCTTGTTATCTAGCTGCTTTATCAAATCCATATTTGAAGGAATAACAACTTTAGATAATCTTAAATCGGATTTTTCTAATAACCTGTCCTTGTTTTCACCTGAAAGACGCGGCAAAGCATTCCTCTGATTATTACTGTTAGCTTCTGCAACCTTGCTCAATTTGGTGAAACAAGAATCACACACACGATATGGCTTGTCAGGATTAGGAGCCAGTGCTGCTCTTAATACTTTCCTTGAACTACATGAATGGCAATGCACAAGTCCGCAATTATAACAATTGTGCCTCTTTCGAGTGAAGCCGAATGCTTGTCTACAAGCAGAGCACTGTGACTGCTCAGCACTGGATACCCACTTATGAAGGCATACGGCGGCAGAGTAGTTTGAACCACATGCAATAAATTTCACATGTCTATCTTTCAATGCTTCAACCAAAGTTGGTGTTTTTCTATCTTCGAGATCTCCATGACCTAATCTCCCATTTGAACCCTTACCCCAAGTATAAACTTCATTTTTGGATGTTAAAACAGCCACATGATATGCACCGCAAGCAATTTCTTCAATGGACTCTGATGCAATCTTATCTCCAACTAAGCACGGCAGCTTTCCATCAGACTGAGTATTTCCAAGCTGACCGTAAACGGTACTTCCCATGGTAAAAACACGTCCAGATGTTGTCAGCCCTACTGTCAAACTGTGGCCACAAGCAATTTTTTGAAAATTATAATCAATAATTGCGGGCACACAAGTTGGTTTAAGCCGTCCCTCTTTGTCCCCATGCCCGAGACGGTTTTTGTCTCCGTCGCCCCAAGTAAATAATTTACCTGACGATAAACTAGCAATAGATTGCGTTGCAATAACCTCTACAACAGCTGCAGTATGCCACACTCCACATGCAACGGCTATTGTCCTCAACCCTGATAACGATTCCACTTCTCTAGGATATGAAACATTTTTCCGATCTCCATGTCCCAAGACACCGAACGTTCCATCGCCAAATGTGAAGAGCCTCCCCGTTGAAGTAATCAAGGCCGTGTGCCATGGACCACAAGCAACAGATGAAACTTGAAGTCCCTCTAATGGACCCTCAATTCTCTTTGGCATCCATTGACTAAAATTAGATCCATGACCAAGCAGCCCCGCATTATGAGTACCATCACCCCATGTATATAGTTCCCCGGTCATTGTAACAGCGCAGGAATGGAACTCCCCGCACGCAACAAAATCAACAGTTGTAGAAGTCAACGCTTCAACTAGACAAGGTTGAACCACATTCTTCCCAACACCATGACCAAGGCGTCCTCCCGATTCTTCACCCCACGTAAAAACTTCACCTTGCCGAGTGACTAACGAAGCATGTCTAACACCACATGCTATATGTTGTACATCTAAAACTATATTGGACTCCAGTGGTCTCGGGAGAAGCACATCTGCCCTCGGGCTGAAACAATGGACACTTTTATCAGCACCGACTTTCACAGTTTCACAGATAATCTCCCCCCATATGTATACATCCCCCAGAGCATCATAGTCATCGGGTGCAGATCCATGACTAGATGTGCTGGGGGCACTTGAAACACTAACACGAACAGTATCTGAACTAGATCCTTTTACTTGCATATTTGTTGAGTCTGATGGTGCATGTGACCTTTCGGAATTTAAGGTGGTGTCAGGCGGAAAGAACTTTGGTGACGTATTTGGAAGACTCGCAGAAATGTCAGGAGAACTGATGTCTAGTGACGCACTCGCTGAACTTTCACTAGGACTATTGGATGTTAAGTCTTTGCTATCCTGAAATTAATTGAGAGAGGAAGGACTATAAGCAACTAAACAGGCATTGCATTAGAGCTATAACGAAGCATAACAGTATCAATAAAAGTACAGGAATTCAGAAAACTTGCGTACAATCCGTTCTTTTTTCGCAAAAAATAAAGAGAGAAAAAAATCACATCATATAAAGATTCAAGTAGATCTATGACGTTTTGAGGTAATACATATAGTAGAAAAAACATAACACAAGAACACTGCTAAAATGAACTTTAACTACAAGTTGGTGAGTATTATTTACATCAATATTAAGGCCCCCATCACTCCATCCATCAATTTTTGACCGACCACCTTGACCAGACGATATCAGTCTTTTGAGACCAGAAATCCACACATCTGCCTCAACTTTATCTTTGCAAATCTAAGAAAAAACAACACAGAAATTATTAAAATGGAAAATACAGAAAATTACAAAAAACAAAATAATGTTGTAGTTATACATGGAGTCACATAAACTGTCACTAACCAAATCAAGGGATCGCTTTCCGTTATTATAAATAAGTGAGAAAGACACGTAATCCTTCTCAGGACGCAGGTACCGTTGGAAAACAGCCTGCTCAAAGATCAAGGATATTAATATACAGAAAAGAAAAGAGGAATGTAAGCTTATTGAACTATTTTTTGAAATCACTTCATTAATCAAAAAGAATTCCATGGCATAGTATGATATCAACTATAGGTGCAGAAATCTCACAGTTCTTTGTCCAGGAATGATTCGTGAGACAGAAGATAGCTTCAGATTTTTTTCGCCACCACTTGAAATCCAGATTAAAGATGATGCATCCTGCCGTTTTAGATATTTTAACATGTACACATAGAAATAAATGCATGTAAATTCCAAGCCTACAGTACATGAGCGTTTAGCAATACACTCTACAACCAAGGCAGCATGGTATACAACTAAAAAAGCACACATCACATAAGAATTAAATTTGTCCATCAATAGAGCTACAATACCACTACTATGAAGCATTATCACTAATTCTGAAATGAGAAAACTAGGCTACTCAAGTAACAAGTCAGTTAGCTGAACTGAATCTAACAAAAGTATTTCAATTTAAGAATTGACTATTATTATTATTATTAGCATAAAAAGATTAAGCGAAGCTGATACAAAAGTCAACACATGAAAATTAGTAAGCAATCACAAATTAAGAATCACTTCCTACTGATTAAATTAAAAAGTAGAGCACTCAGGTTTTCAGAATTTAATCCAAATAAATAATAATAATAATAATAATAATAATAATAATAATAATATTAATCATAAAACAATGCATCATCATATGCAAGGAATATAATATGAAGAACACAAATTAAAAGTATTTGCATACTATATTGTGCAAATAATTATAACATCAGTGAACATCAAAACAACCTATCTTTCCCAGCGTGTTGATAATAGTTACTGTTCAACAAGGTAGAAAAACAACGATATAGAGAATCCAAAACAAATTCCTAGAAAAGCTTTCATTAAACTTACATGGGAGAGTCTAAACGGACAAAATTTTGGCTTTCCCTTACGACCATATTTAAGCAGTTGAGCCCCCTTTTTCAAAGCAATCAATGTCTGCAGGATGAAAAATTAACATTGTAAATCAGAAAAGGAAAACAAAAAAAACAAAAAGATCAAACAAACAGCAGAATTAGTACAAGCTATACATTAGAATATTAGATAGGGAGAAATGAAAAAAAAACGAAGAGTTTAAGCCCTTTTTTATATATATAGTAAATGTTTTGAAATTCGACAAGAAATCCAGTAAATTATGACATTGATTCAATCTCCATGAAAAAGTCTCTGTTCCTTCTTAATTTTGCCTAAACTACATGTTGAAAATATTGAATGATGATTACATATATTTCATACTTTTAGGTATACAATACCTGTTGTCCAAACAATAAATAAACATGTTCAGCTTCCATTCAGAACTCAATAATAAAAGGTTAGTGTTATCAATCACCTATCGCAGAAAATGGTGGTTTGTTCAAATCCGTTACAGTGCAGTGCTATAGCGCCACTATTTGACAATACATTGTCCAAAGAAGCATATTACAGAACAATAGCAATTTGTTCAATTCCGCTACGCCTAGAGCGCTCTAGCGCTGCTTTCAACAACACTAAGGTTCGGTTAGGGCAATCAATTTTTCAGGTGCACGAAATTGAATTTTCCTAAAGTAAACACAATAACATTGATGAAAAGTTCAATATCCCATTTGAAACAATCCAAGAACTATAAAAATTTGCACTAAAACATTTTATCATGGTTGTCAAACTCTCAAGTTAAGAATGAGTTTAAAACTCCAGGTATCAAAATTGAGTTAACTCACTTACAAGGTTTAAAACTGTTTATGTATAAACTCGAGTAGACTTTCATAGAATCGCAAGTTTGAGGATATAGTTTGCATTCAAGTATGCAATAAAACCATAAACCAACAAGGTGAATGATAAGTTCAGCATAGAAGAGCTGGAACCTGGCTCTACCAAGCTGAAACCAGTGCCAATGAGGGTAAGGGGAACACAGATCCGCCATCCTCTACTTTTAAGTACTTTTGACCCTTGTGATTTGTTAATTTGTTCATAACTTTGAACCAGTTATGTTTTTTGTGTTCTGAGTGTGAACCTATCTTGTGATTTATGAATTTGTTCATCATTGTGAATCATTGATGCTATGTTGGTGAATTCTAGTCTGGCGGAATGGTTTAGTGTTGTATGGTATGCTTTAAAGCATTATTTTGTATTAAGGACAGATTCTTATGCCTTTACAAGCTTGACTTTCTACCAATTTACATTGACTCTCGAGTGTGACAGCCTTACATTTTATCATTATGGAATGTCATAAAAAAGGCATCTATCGTCAGCTACATCCCATTCAAACACAACCATACATACCAGTATCTCTTTATTTTGTTTTTCAAATTCCACATTCCATGGAAATTCATAAAGCATCAAACCATTTAATGAACTAAATTCTAAAAGGATTGAAAATGACACTATTTAACTTTGTACTCTGTAGCACTAAAACTTTAGATTGAAGACATGTCCAATGTCCAACATGTAACAGCGTCTAACACCGACACGACACTGACAGAGGTGGTTACATTCAATCTCTTCTATTGTCTTAAATTATTTTTGATGTATACCTGTTGGTGTTAATATTGTGTTCGTGTATGTGACTCGTAGCTACTTAATCAAAAAATGGAACATTTAATATTTATAATAAAAATAAATAAAAACAAGAACAGCAACACTCTCCATTTGTGCTCCCCCATACTTCCTATCCCTCAAAGTTCCCATTATTATTTCAAACAAGCAACACGATACACAATCATAACATGCCAACCAACAAAAAACATCAACCATTTCTCATATCACTACAAAAACTAAAACAACACACTCAAGCCTTATCCCACTAACTAGAGTCAGCTACATAGAACAAACAACGTCATTATGTTCTATCATATATCATATCTTTTTCCAGCTCATGAATTTCCAAGTCTTTCCTACAGGATATAAGAAAGTGGAGTAATAAGGAGGTCGCGTGTTCAATCCACCGCCCTGAACAAAACACTAATAATATTGACTAATAGTTTTTTAGGGGAAAAAAAAAATCTCTAGGTCTTCCCTACTAGTTTTTCTAGGTCTTCCTCCGCCTCGAGAGAGTTGACTACCCTCTATTTGATCTACTCTCCTTACTACCAAATCTACTACTACAAAAACTAAAACAATAAATCAAAATTAGACACAAAAATTGGTAACTTAAACACCAAACTAATAATCTTTCTAGAGAGAGAAGGAGAGAGAGCTTACTTGGTGAATGTCACGGTCAGCATTCCCGTAACTAACAAGATCTGCCATTCCATGTGAGAGATTCACCGAAACGACACCACCGTCTCCGATCCCTTACCGGAGTTCCGGTCATCATAAACAACTCCAATCACTTCTTCTCTGAACAACCATTCACCTTCACATCAAAAACCAAAACCTCTCTCTCTCTTAAAAGGAACCTCGCTGATCCACTCCACTTCGCAAAAAATCAAAACCTAAGAAACTAATTTCACGATTCCAAGTCAAACTCGCTTCTTGTTGTTGTTTTCAATTCAACATGTGAAACTGAATTGGACCGTTAGAAAATCGAGTTTTGAACCGGTTGATCCGAATTCTTCGAAGGAACCGGTAGTTGAGGTAACGAAAGGGGTTTCAGGGATGAATTCCGGTGACGAATGCCGGCACCGGCGAAGAAAATGGAGAGAGAAAAAAAAATGAAAGTACACTCAAACAAAAAAAAACGACTAAGAGGCAAAGTGAGAGAGAGAATTGGAGAACGTAAAAAGTGCAACTGGTCAAAGCTGAAGAAAAATGAGTAAATTCTAATTCTACTATTCTTTTATCGTTTAATACTAATATATTTATTCTAGACAAAATATATATATATATTTAACTAATTTAATTATTGATTATTGATATAATGTAATGATTAAGTATGCAAACTTTTAAATAAATTAAAAATTGTAGCTATGTAAGTTAGTCATCTATATTTTCTTATAATTTTAAAAAATTTATTATACATTCATATAAAATTATTTAATAAAATATTAAATAGTTTTAAATTTATAGAGTTGACTTACTAAATAAGAATTTTTTATTTGAATTAGATTTAAAAAATTTATTATTTATATTAAATTATTAAACAAAGTAACTCATCATAAAATTGATCATAAAATCAATAAATATTCACTGTATTTGTATATATAGTTATAAGTTCATAACTTTTACTTACTAAAAAATAGATTAAATCAATGAATAAATAAAATCTAATAAAATGTTATTGTTTGACAAAAAAATTAAACTTGATACTTCTAATTAATTTGACATTCCAATTCGAATTATTGTGTATTTGGAAAATGGTGATAAGTTTTGACCATATTAAAGCTGCAATTGAAAATCACAATCAATGTCTACTCTCACCAAATTTCCAAACATACTATTAAACTATTTAGTGTTGTATGAAATTAAAGTAATTTTCGTTTAGACTAAATCTCATTTTTATCATAATTTTGACAAACTTACCTTTATTTAAATGATGAATAGTTATTTAAAAAATTGAAGAGATTAGTATTTAATTAATAAAATGAATATTTCATTTATTCGTAAAATTAAGTTGAGTATTATATTTCAATTGAGATTTTTTACGGTTAACTATTTACAAATAAATAAAATTACCCTTTATTTGGTAGACTTATTTGTCTTTATTGTTTTTTTGGGTACATTCTGTCTTTATTTTATTCACGTGAAACCTAAAGTTTGCTTCCCCAACACTTGCCTTTGTAAACGGGTTTTCCTTCAAATTCTAATAATAAAAATATAATTTATTTATTTACTTTATTATGAAAGTACAATGCATATCGTCCAAAGAAAGTCAGAAACTCCTAAGAAATCTTAGTTGGAAATAAATAAGATTAAGAAGGACATTCCGAAAGTACAATTCTTGATTTTGTTTTTCATTATTATTGAATTGAAAAAGTTATAAAAAAATAAAAATAAAAAGACAAAATTGTGTTTGAGAGGGAGGCACGTAGGGTAGAGGGGGATGTTTTGGTAGTCCCCCCCTCGAAAGGGGCTGAGAATTAAATTTGAGATGTAAATGTTAGTAGCAATGTACTCCATGTATTAAATTCAGTTTGGTTCATGTTTAGGCTAAGGTTGAAATAAATGAGAAAATGACAAATTCTTCAGTTTTTTTTTTCTTAAAAAAAAATCAAGAGATACTTCTAAAAACTTCAATTGTCATTTTTTAACAAACTCATTTTGAGTTTCATACACTACTAGTATTAAGTAGTTCTTAATATGTTCTATTATATTTATGCAATCCATATACATTTTGCTTTAATGATAAAATATTATGCAACTCTTAAACAACCCTTTTTTTTTATGTAATGGTTGTGGGTGGGTGGTTGAAGAAAGAAACAAATTTTTATTCATATGCTACTATCTTAGTTAAGATATCTTAATACAACTCACTTTGTCACGTCAAGTTCTTCCAATTAGAAGAAAAATTAAGGTAGAAGTTTATCTTGCTATAGAACCCTCAATGATACTCTATTGGCTCTAATTTTTTATTTTGTAAAAGTTACATTTATTTATGTTATTTTAAAATAACTTAAGAGATGTCAAAATTATACCACTTCTTATACAAGACAAAATCATGTTGATATAAACAATATGTCATTGCTCCCTTTGTACATCATGAAAATAAAACACAAAAAATTAGAAAGAGTAAACAAAATTCAATTATTATAGATTTCATCAAGATCTGGTGCAAGATGTTTTAAAATTTCATACATGTCTAAATAAAATTTTATAAACTAGACTACAGTTTGGATTGTAGCTAGAGCTGTTAAAAAAAACCTTCAACTACTAGCTTCCTTTAATTTTTTTGGCTTAATTGCACTTTTGGTCCCCCTATTATAGGTGAAAATTGAAAGTAGTCCCCCCATTTTGTTTCTCCCCAGTTTTAGTCCCCCAAACAGAATTTGAGTCCAAATCATCATGAGTTGGCATTTTTTTAATGACGTGTCAAAAAAAAGCTGATGTGGCAGACGCATACGTGGAATAAAATTATTATTATATTATTTCTAATTAAAAAATATAATTTATATTTTTAAAATCAATATTATAATTGTTAAAAATTATTATTACAAATAAAATTTATTTGTTATAATTAAATTAAAAGAAAAACACCCAAAATCCAAAATCCTTCCCAAATCAAAATCAAAAGGATTCACTCAAGAACCCTAAAACCATTATGAACCCTAAAATCAAGAACCCTAAAACCATTCTGAATCCATCAATCAAGAACCCTAAAACCATTCTGAACCCTAAAATCAAGAACCCTAAAACCATTCTGAACCCTAAAATCAAGAACCCTAAAACCATTCTGAACCCTAAAATCAAGAACCCTAAAACCATTCTGAACCCTAAAATCAAGAACCCTAAAACCATTCTGAACCCTAAAATCAAGAACCCTAAAACCATTCTGAATCCATCACTGATTTTTCATCACTGATTCGTTCGCATTCATCACTGATTCGTTCGC
>NC_021167.2:11437491-11473833 GCF_000331145.2 Cicer arietinum | reverse complement strand
AATCAGTGATGGATTCAGAATGGTTTTAGGGTTCTTGATTTTAGGGTTCAGAATGGTTTTAGGGTTCTTGATTTTAGGGTTCAGAATGGTTTTAGGGTTCTTGATTTTAGGGTTCAGAATGGTTTTAGGGTTCTTGATTTTAGGGTTCAGAATGGTTTTAGGGTTCTTGATTTTAGGGTTCAGAATGGTTTTAGGGTTCTTGATTTTAGGGTTCAGAATGGTTTTAGGGCTCTTGAGTGAATCCTTTTGATTTTCATTTGGGAAGGATTTTGGATTTTGGGTGTTTTTCTTTTAATTTAATTATAACAAATAAATTTTATTTGTAATAATAATTTTTAACAATTATAATATTGATTTTAAAAATATAAATTATATTTTTTAATTAGAAATAATATAATAATAATTTTATTCCACGTATGCGTCTGCCACATCAGCTTTTTTTTGACACGTCATTAAAAAAATGCCAACTCATGATGATTTGGACTCAAATTTTGTTTGGGGGACTAAAACTGGAGAGAAACAAAATGGGGGGACTACTTTCAATTTTCACCTATAATAGGGGGACCAAAAGTGCAATTAAGCCAATTTTTTTCTATTAAACTTCTAGGCCTCTTGTCAAAATAATTTTTTTAAAATCTCGGCCTATTATTTTATGGGGTTTAAGAGAGGGAACTCAGGGGCTTATAAACCCCCAATATTTTGATAATTTTGAAAATTTTTCTAAATAAAATTTTGAACTTTTTTTTTTTGAAAATTTATCGAAAAAATTTTAAAAATATTTTTTTTTTTAAAAAATTTTGTGAGAAAAATAAATAAAAAATTGAGTTTTTTTCTCGAAAAAAAATAAATCAATTTTTTTTTAATAAAAAAAATTAAAAATAATTTTTTATAAAAAAAATGAAACTTTTGTATCGATGAAAAAATAAAAAAAAATTGTCAAAATTTTTTTTCAAAATAAATATCTTTTTTTTTTTAAACGTGGGCTATAGGCCCACTAAATTTTAGGAGACTTTCTTTTTTAGGGCCTTTTAAATTATAAAATATTTTGACATCTCTCCGACATATAGACTAAGGCCAATAATTAAAGAGTTTGTCAAATTGACAGCTCTAATTGTAATGCCTACGGACCATCGAAATTAAAATGTGTGTATGCATAATAAATTCGCTCGGGGCTTATAATGTCAGTTAAAGAGTTGAACACGCTAAAAGAAAATTGCATAGAACAACAAAAATAATGTCAACTTTTTTGTTGATTAAAATGACAAATTTCACCTTCAACCTCTAAACGGGTCTATCGACTTGAATAAAAAATCATCAAACTTAATCTTAACAAATTCTAATTTTAACAGCAAAATGCAATATTTCAATACAGAAAACGTGAATAAAAAACTATTTTCTTTAAGATTTTAACATTTTCTACATCTAATCAATAGAGAGAGAGTGGAAGTTTGTCAAAAATGCAACTGGTCAAAGCAGAAGAAAAATACAAAATAAACATGATATTTGTCCCTCTTTATAAACACATTTTGTAAAAGAAATTGTCCCTAAATATAAATTATATTTCACGTTACTAGATGTATGATTATTTATTTCAAATTTATTAATACAATTTATTTTTCTTAGAATACAAAAAGTAAAAGTTACACACATCCATATACAAAAGGTATTTCAAAAACGTCTACACGCAAAATAGACACATTTTATTAACTACCTGTTTTTCTTAATATACATTTTAAAATAAAAAAAACAAAAGGTGCTTATAAAATAGGCAGAGTAAATAGATAAATAAATAAATAAATAAATAAAAAGTATATTTTATCTTAACCATTGGAAGAAAGAGACGGTTAATTCATAGTTTAGTTATAAGATATTCTAAGAGTTAAGTAAATTCAAGTAAAATATTTCAAACAAAAATGATATTCGAATATTTTTAATCAATTCAATTTGAGTTCAATTTTTTAGTATATATTTAAATTGAAAATAAGTTTAGCAAAATTTTGATTTACAAATGTGATATTAATAAAAAAAAATAAAAACAAAATTATACTTTAAAACTAATAAAATTAAAGCATCGTTGTAGTGTTTTCAAATTCACTATCAATTTAAACCTTGAAATTAGTAAAATAAAAATAGAAAAAAATACCTAAATTGATTATTGAAATTATATAACTATATCAACATAGCCCCCCGCATTATTTATATTCTACAGTGATTCCTAAAATTGTAAATTGTTAACCAAATTTATCCCTCAATAGATATTTGTAGAGACTAAAATGACATTAAGTCGGTAATATCGGGATGAATTAGAAACTAAATGAATAAAATCAAGAAATATTTGATAGCAAATTTCGACATAGAGAATAACGTGATTAATATTTTGCCATGTCTAACCTCATAAGGCTTACACAATAACTTACATTTATATGAATTTGAGGATATACAAATGGGTATGTGATTGGTTCTATTGGGATCAAATTACAACTCACAAATATATAACAATAATGATAAGTTGTATGTGACACACTCAATAAGTTGATCATGTTATCAGTTTAGGTTTGAAGATTGTGTGAAAAGAATGATTGATAGCTTGAATAACTTGGATTTTTTGGTGCAGATGATTCTCTCGATATTTTGAGGCTGAAGGTTTGTATATTTATAGATGTCTTAGAGCATTGAAAAATGTGAACAAGCAAAATACAATTGTTATTGAGTTGTCCCACCATTTATCTTAATTGCAAAACAATCATTCAAACTATATCATCACTTTATTCATGTTGAGAGGATGACTTAATGCAACGTGTCCTCTATCAAAATGTATTTTTCTTGTCCTCCAACAATTGCTTGAGAATCCCACAAAATGACCTAGTTGCCTTTTTTGGGAACCTGTGACCGATAGTTTTTGCTTTAGTTGATCCTTGAACAGTGTGCAAGTCTTGTCAAGTTCAACTACTTTTATACTTTATCACCTTTAATTGTTGTACTTTTCTGTAAAATATGAAGATAATGAATGTTCGTCCTCATATTTGAAAAATTCATCGTTTGATTCACAAAATAGGATGCAACTTGAGTATATTTTATTTTCATCTCCTTCGAGGGATCATGCATGAACTCTCTTGATCATGTGGCTTTTGTTGAGATGATTTATTATGATAAATTGTCGTACTCATTTTAAGGATGAGTTATTTCCTTATGAAGATAGCTTTATGATCTATTCTTTTAATCTTGATTAGAAAAACACTTAAGATCAAAATATTGACTACTCCAATTAAGTAGTTTGTTATCTTCAAAACATGAAAAAGAGATTTTGAGTCAACAATCAAAAATATCAACAATCTATTTTTTCCCCCAATGAACGAGGGATAAGCTTGCCCAACATATATATTAATGTTGTCAAAGAAAACTCAGGTAGCTCAATATGTTATTTAGCAAGTATTAGTGGCACCTTTATGGTAGATCTCACTTCTCAACTAGCCAATGAGTTTCCAATGATTACACCATTACGTCGACATCAATCCAAGAGTTCAAGACAATATCATAGTTTCTGAAATTCACAAGTCTCGAGATCGAAGCGATATTGCAACCACATGATGGTTAAAAGGACGAGTATAATGAACAGAGAAAAACAAGCATCCAATTTCCAAATTATGAGACAATTTAAACATCAAAGCAAAAAATTAATTATCCCAAAGTTACAAATACAAAGCCAAAAGATGTTTACCTCGATGGTACAAACTACAATACAAATACAGACAAATAAAACTAAATAGGTACACAATTGTCTTAATCTTCAACGTCAATTTCTAGTTATATCTCGACAATGTGATGAGTTTCTTCAACATCTCGAGGTATGACTAACTAGCCATCGACATACATCACTATCAGGGACATGATATATATATTTTCCTTCACAATGACTTCTCCATGTCAAACTGAGCAAACAATCTTTCGATAATAATAATCATATTATGGTCTGATGATGAAAACACTAAAATTATACCCAAATGTTCTCGAACGCCTATAGATAATTCCCAATATTCGAGGGGAATAAAAAGACCATCTGGAGGAAAATGAGTTTTCTCCACTTGTGTTCAAGTGAAAGGCAAAGAAAATGCCTCCTTCGTGACCGCTCTCAAACTTCACAATCATCCATCATAAGATCTCAAGGAAATTGAGTTTTCTCTACTTGTATTCAAGTGAAGGGAAAAGAAAATGTCTCGTCCATGGTCGCTCTCAAACTTCGCAGTCATCCATCATTAGACGAGAACAACATGCCACTTCCCACACATTCCTCCCCAAAAACCACAAAATAGAGGGGAACATAAAACAAATAGATTAATTAAAATCTAAGGTTTGGAACCACCACTAAGGCCAAGAAGTCACCAATAACAATGTGAGGAAACCTCTACCATTGTGGAACTATGTAGGAAAATCAAGAAGAATAACCCTAGGATGAAAGGATAAAAAAACAAGAAAGTATAAAATTGTTGAAAACAAAGCAAAGTAGTAAAGACACATGTATGGAAATTTGAAATCAAGAAGAGCTCGCTAAGAGTAGTAGATCAACTACCATGAAAAATAACATAAAATAACTATAAAAAAGTCGAGAAAACTCTATTTGACAACACAAAACGAATGATAAAAGAAAAATACTCAAATAAAAAATCTATACAACTCCAATAACTTCCAACTAAGACGCAACAACCTAATGCTTCTAGTACAACAATTCCAAACTCCTAAACGCATTTTGTTGGACAATAATAGTTTCGCAAAAATCTCATTTTTTATTTTTATATTTAAATAATATTTTTGATAATATCTCATTTATTAATATTATTATTTAGTTTGTTTTTTTGAGTAATAAAGGTTGGAAAAAACGAAACGATGAGGTTGTAGTTTTCTCGCCTTCGTGTTTCTCCACCTACAACACAAACTCTAATGTCTTCTTCAATGGAGGCTAGGATCTCATCTTCACTCGGCTTTCCATCTCCAAAACCCAACCAACTCTCAACAACCCTAACAGATTTCAATTCCCTCATCAACCATTTCACAACCCTCACTCTCACCCACCACTCTCCTCCCTTCGCCACAATCTCCGACCCGACCCGACCTAAACGAATCCCCCAAATCCTCCTAAAAAACCTCACCGTCCTCGAACGCGCATTCATCGGCGCATCCGCCGGCGGAATAGCCGGCGCATTCACCTACGCATGTCTCCACCCACTCGACACAATCAAAACCAAGATGCAAACAAAAGGCGCCTCCCAAATTTACAAAAATACCCTCGACGCAGTTTCCAAAACGTTCACCACTAACGGCATCCTCGGTTTCTACAGCGGATTCTCAGCCGTTGTAGTGGGGTCCACAGCTTCGTCCGCAATTTACTTCGGAACTTGCGAATTCTCAAAGTCGTTTCTCAGTGGCCTCCAACACTTCCCCAAAGTACTAATACCGCCGATGTCAGGCGCGTTAGGTAACGTCCTATCGTCGGCGGTAATGGTACCGAAAGAATTAATAACACAGAGAATGCAAGCTGGTGCTAAAGGTAGGTCTTATGAAGTTTTAATTAAAATTCTCCAAAACGACGGCGTTTTGGGTTTATACAAAGGTTATTCAGCCACATTGTTGAGAAATTTACCTGCTGGTGTTTTAAGTTATTCATCGTTTGAGTATTTGAAATTAGCGGTTATGAAGAAAACGGATAAGAATTATTTAGAACCGTTTCAGAGTGTGATTTGTGGGGCGTTGGCGGGAGCGATATCGGCATCGTTGACGACGCCGTTGGATGTGGTGAAGACTAGGTTGATGACGCAGGCTCATGGGGAGGCGGTTGGGAAAGTTGCGACGGTTATGTATGGCGGGGTTTCGGATATGGTTAGGGAGATTTTGAGGGAAGAAGGTTGGATTGGTTTGACTAGTGGTATGGGTCCTAGGGTTGTTCATAGTGCTTGTTTTTCTGCTTTGGGTTATTTTGCTTTTGAAACTGCTAGGGTTGCTATTTTGAATGAGTATGTTAAGAGGAAGGAATTGGAGGCAGTTGTTGTTTCTAGTACTTGAGTTGTTGTTAAATAGTGGCGGAAATTTGAATAAATCGCTATTGTTACGAGGTATGTTATTTTTAGTTTAATATGTTGTCTATAGAGGGGCTATAGCATTGTTGCGTAAGCGGCGTAGTATAATTTGAAAAATACTATTTTATGTTATTTGCGATTGACAACACTGGAATGTTGATGATATTTGAAGAGTTGAAATTGGTTTCTATAGTTTATGATATTATGCATTAGTTGTTGACATGAATGTGTTGATTTTGAAACTGTATAGATTGGTGGCTGTAGTTATAGTTTGTGGCATTGGTGGTTTATTTGTTTAGATATTATATGGTTCTATCTTGCTTATTTTTTGAGAGGAATCAACTTGATTTTTGTTTTTGTGCTTGCAATGAATTATTGATACCGTTAAAAAGCTAAAACAAAATGATGCATGGCTTGTGCTGAAGTTTAGGCTTGGTTACTTGCTACAATGATTCTAGAAATATATTTCTAAGAATTGTATAGATTGAACCATGTTAATATGTATTTCTCCATAGTTATTGCATTTTGCTTGGATGTTCAAACATCTAACATATTGGATGCTTATTGTTATCTGGATCGATCTTTATCAGAATCTCTTCTAAATTAGACATGCCTCAACGTTGTGATAGATTAATATGTATGGTTTCCAAAGGCAGGGGTTAAGAACAAGTGAACAACCAATAATACTAATAATACTGCTATGCTATGTCTTATTGTAGAATTTAACAAAATTCTGAGATAATAGTTTGGTTTTCATAAAGGGAAAATCAGTCTATTGACAGAACATGGATGTAATATTATTCTAAATCCTAAGCCAAGAGCTTATTTCAGTTGTTCATGGTGTGTTAATTGAGTGGTAAGAATTTAGTCTTGTAACCTCAAGAGACGGAGTTCAAATATTATCGGGCACAGTTGTAAAATAGTCATGTTATTTTAGTTAATAATAATTTTCCCTTCTCCAATTTTTTTTATTTATATAAAATACATGGCTTATTTCAATCCTTTAAACTCTAAAAATACTAAATTTCACTGATATTTACAATATATGGATAGTTTATTCTTGTTTAATATCCTAGCTGTACATGTAGTTGGGAGTTTGTCTACCTATTTGAGTGATATATTGTTTTTATTTTCTCTGAATGAGAATAGTGTTAAGTCATTGTTGGAGTTTAAGACTAGATTATGCATCCATGCATTATTATGAGTATCACATGCTGCAGAGTGTTTTTTTTTTATTTTTATGATAACAACATATTCAAAAATACAAAAAATGACAAATGAACAAAGTTCAAAAGAGAAACTAACGAAGTTTATCTTTCTAAAATGATAAATGACAGGTGTGGCACAACTTTCTATTTCTATCTCCAGTTAAATCAATTTGTTTTTATCCCATGATTATAATAACTTCTCCTCCTTAATTAGAAAAGTTAATGCTTGCAAGCACATAATGTGATCTTGTGCTACCATTTCTTGCTTCCTAACTACAAGCCATTACCCAAAGAGAGGAGACAAATATACTATAAAATGGAAAAGTGAAAAGCAGCATTATTTTACATGTTCACGAATGTGTGAAAACATGTAAACCCAATTATCTATGCAAATGATGGTGAATAACTTTTTATCCTTTGATTATGCAAGTTTTTATCCACAAAATCAAATAACTTTTTTATCCTTTCTACTTCTATCCTTTGATTAAACATTTAAAATTAATTATTTTAGAGCTTAATTTGAACTAAAACCTTAGTTGTAACGAGCGCAAATGACAATTATTCATGCCAACCATAATTGGCAATCTATCAATCTAATATTTCTTTATGAGAAAAATAAATAACAAAATATAAAAATTCATTTTAACTTTTTTGGGTTCAATTTTAGTACAATAATGACATTTTTATTGGTTCAATTTTTGCTACAACAATGAAATATTCAAAAATACAAACAAACAAAAAATGATAAATGAACAAAGTTCAAAAACCAAAATAGCAAAGACTAATGTTGCATAACTTTCTATTTATATCCCCAATGAAATCAATTTTTATCCTTTGATTATGTGAACTTCTTCTCCTTAATTAGCTAGACATAACCCCGATAGAGGACACGTGTATACTTTAAAAAGGAAAAGTCAAAAACAACTTTATTATACAAGTTAATGAGTGTGTGAAAGCATGTGATTTTAATTATCTATGCAAATGAATTAAATGATGTTTAATAGCACTTTATCATTTTATTATGTAAGTTCATATCAACAAAGTCAAATATAGCCAAATATAAAATCATCAAAGTCAAATAGCAAAATATAAAAACATGTACCAAGTTTTTTATTGGTTCAATTTTAGTAGGACAGTGACATTTTTAGTGGTTCAATTTTTAGTTATGATAGATATTCAAAAATACCAAAAATGATTAATGATCAAAGTTTAGGAGAGAAAATAACAAAGTCGTGTGTTGGACAATTTTTTCTTTCTATCTCTAGTGAAATCAATTTTTTTTTTTTTTTTTTTATCTTTAATTAGCAAAGTTACATCTTTCAATCACATCATGTGATCTTGTGCTAAAGTTGATAGGGTGTTTAATAACTCTTTATCTTATTATGCAAGCTTCATCTACCAAGCCAAGTAATTTTTCATCCTTGTTTGATTGATTGATTCACCAATTGAACTATAGTTTCAATTTTGATTCAATAAATCAATTTAATTAAAAAGTTAGTATCCATTTGAAAAGATAAAAAAATTTAAATAATGAAAATTAAATTTTTATAATATTAAATGATAATTGAATTCATTCAAAATCAGATTTTAAAATACCATTTAATTTCATGAATAAAGTCGAAAATATAATTTTTTTCTAAAACAAACTTTTGTATCAAATAAGAAAATTATTTTATCGCCTCAAAACATCAAGAATAAAATGAAACAAAAATATAAAACACATAAATAAAAGATAAAAAAAAATAAAATAAAGATCACACCGATATTTTTATCTTGGTTCATATACTTGTTCTCACAATGAAAAAAAAATATTCGATTATCATTTAATATAAATTAGCATTTCTTCATTTATGCAATATGAATGTTTACAATAATTCGTGGATAATTAAATTACAATGCTTATATAAATAATTTTTTTTCTCTAAATGCTAAAAAATTAGATTTTTATGAAAACACCGTTCAAAAAATCTAACCCAACACCTTTAAATTGAACGCATACTCTTTAATTGAATACACACTCTTTAATTATAAAAGCAGACATAAAAATGAATGAAAGTGTTAGATTTGAAATGAAGAAATATATTGGTTTTTTTTTATAAGAAATGGTTCAGTTAAGAAAATATAAAATAATACAATTAAAATAACTAATCTGTAATTAAAAAAAACAAAACATAACAAAATTTCTAACATTTGTGTAAATAGATTAACACAAGATATGAATGATTCATAAATGATTCAAAAATCCAGGATTTCAACCCCGGGTTGCATGAATTGATTCATGCAATGTTTAAGTTAATCCATTCAACTTACAAAAAATTTGGCAACTCACAAGTTAATCGATTAATCACTTATGTAAAAGATCCCAAATCAATTTCAGATCACATATGAGTCGATTCGTGCAACTTCTGAATCGAACTAAGTTTTCAAAATTCGTTTGAAAATGATTTAAAAAATATTACTACTATACATCTAATATTATACAAAATAAGATAAAAAATTTAAACTAATTTTTATGATTCAAAAAGCCTTCAATGGATATTAAGAATTCAATAATCAACAAAGATACACAAAACTGTCTATATAAAACTTAACTTTGATATTCATAAACAATATAAGTCTATCATACAGAAATTTGCCCTCATAATAGTTTGACATAAGTTTAATGTTTTGTAAGATTAATAATATACATTGACATCTAATCATAACTTTTCAATGTCTTTTTATTTTCAAAACAAAATCTTTTGTTTTTATAATCATTTTAATAGTTTTTTCTTTGTGTCTTGGTTAAGAGTCTCACAAGAGCATTGTTTAAGTTTTAAAATAAAATTTTATTTTTTATTCTCGTAAAATAATGTCCTATAAATTCACTAAAAAAATGTTATATGACAACTCGTTAATATTTTTTTATTTTATTTTCTATTAAAAATATTTTGACAAATTTTATATTGAAAATCTAGTTTATCTTTTCTCATATTAAATAACTAAAAGATTCTTATGTATGACTTACACAATATATTTTATAAAAAAAAATATATATATGTTTAAAGAAAGATATGATTTTGTGTAAAAACCTAGTTACTTACTTCTTTATTTTTCGTGATTGTCTTTATATGCATACTTCTTTTTTACTCTATTAAAAAAACTATATATTATTTTTGTTTTCAGCTTCATTCATTCATTTTACAATCAAATCGATTCTTCTTTTTATTCTCTCTTTCTACACTCTCTTCATTTTTCTTATCATTTTCACACTAATGATTAGTTTTGTTTTTTTTTTTATTCTTTCTTTTTAATTTCAGTTTATGAATTTATAGATTGTTGTTTCTCTTTTTTGTTGTATGTGAAATTTTTAAGAATTTTTTGTTAATTTTTAATTTTTTTATTTATATTTTCTTTGAATCTATTTGTATTGAGAAAGGGTTGAATTAGATTGAATTAGAATTAGGGTAAATAACGTATGAGTGATTAAAGTGTTTTTAGGTGGTGAAAGTTTCTTTTTTGGTTTTGAATTTTTCTTTTTCCTTTTTAGAATCATTCTCTTTGTTTTGAGTGATTATTTTTTGTTAATTTTCTTTTTTTTTTGAATTAGACAACCTCGCATTTAGATTTAATTTTTTTGTTGACTCATTTTAATAATTATTATATCATTTTAATAATAATTATTAATTATTTAATAATTATTATTAATTATTTAATAAATTAAAAATAATTAAATAATAATAATAAATAATACATTAATAAATAATAATAATAATAAATAAAACTTAATAAATAATAATTATTATTATTATTAAAAATGATTATAATTAAAATTAAATTAGTAAATTATATTATAAATTTTAAAGAAAATACATTAAAAAAGAAAAAAAAGTTATATTAATAATATAAAATAAAATACATTAAATTAACGGAACTCATACATTAAATATGCATCTCATACATGCATAAATTGTACATTGTCACATAATCATACTCAATTCTAACATGACATATACAAGCGTAATGAAAGTTAAAGTGGATACTTCAATCAAAGTGTAATGTACGAGACACATTCAATGCATGAGATTCTATAATTTTATGTATTTTGTTTTATGTTATTAATATAATTTTTTTTAATGTATTTTCTTTGAAATTTATAATATAGTTTAATTTTAATTATTTTTAATAATAACAATAATAATTTATTATTATTATTTATTAATGTATTTTTTATTATTATTATTATTTATTATTATTATTAATATTATTTAATGTATTATTTATTAATTTATTAAATAATTAATAACTATTATTAAAATGATATAATAATTATCAAAACTAACCAAAAAAAAAAGGGTATTTTGGAGGATATATAAAAAAAGATATAAAAAAAAAAGATATCTTTAAAAAAGATATGATCTTTGTGTAAAACCCTATATATGGTTTTTCTGTTTTCACGCTTTAGTCACTGACTTTACAATCACATCAATTATTCTTATTATTCTTCCTTTTGATACTACTCTCTTCTATTTTCTCGTCATTTCCACTCCATGGTTTGTTTTTTTATTTTTATTTTTTAATTCTTTCTTTTAATTTCAGTTTATGAATTTATAGATTGTTGTTTCTCTTTTTCAGTGTACATGGAATTTTTAAGAATTTTTTTTGTATATCTTCTTTGAACTTTTTTGTATTGAGAAAGGGTTGAATTGGATTGAATCAGAATTAGGGTAAATAACGTATGAGTGATTAAGGGGGTTTTAGGTGGTGAAAGTTTTTTTGTTTGGTTTTGAATTTTTTCTTTTTAGAATAATTCTCCTTGTTTTGAGTGATATTTTTTTTTTGTTAAAAAATGAGTTTTTTGAATTGGGGTTTTCGGAAAAGGTTGAAATTTGAATATGAATGAATGAATTCTGAATTAGGGTATATAATGCACGGATGATTAATGGGTTTGGAAAGGGGTTTTATGTGGTGAAAGTTTCTTGTTTGGTTTTGATATTTTTTTTCTATTTTTGTTTGTTTTGTTGTTGATTTTCGACATTGATTTGAATGTATATGTAAAGTTAGGATTGTACTTTCTGATTTTTGTGTAATGTTTAAAATCTCAATAGATATTAATGAAATTTTAGATTTTTAATAATCTCTCAAATTGAAATGCTGCATAGCCATATAATCTGTATCATAGAACGCGGTTTTGGAGTGCATGAGATGAGTGTTGGTTTGTGCATGTCGTAATTCTTGTTCTTTTATCGTTTTTAAAGTTACCAATCTTATTCTTTACTCAACTCAGTGTAAATGAATAAAATATGTTAAGTTGGTGAGTATAGAACTCACCCAAGGTTTCATGTTGATGGAAATTGCTATATTTGAAACAAATTGACTTTGTCTCTATGTACAGTGAAGTTTGGTTGAAATTTCGTGAAATTTTTTAATAAGTTAGATGTGTCAGGAACAATGCATAGGCTCACCCAGCCTTCTGCTGAAATTTAACTACTTTTTTAAGAGTGGGAGCAACAAGCATTATATTATAGACCACTTGTTCACAGAATCTTTGATTCTATTGCATAAAAAACAGAAGTTCTAATACTATTGATATTGCTATTTCACTATGTCATGAATAAGCTGTTTTCAAAGCATTAGTTGTTAGGTGAGATACATGAATGGTTTTTATCTAACACCTTGCTTCATGTTGTTTATTTGCAGGATAGGAATTTTCGAAACAATTATAGAGGTGGCTGGAATGATATGCGATTCAATGATTTTAGTCAAGGCCATTTTAACCATCCTTACCAAATTCCCAATGATCGTGGTCACCACTATGCTGAGAACAAGTACTTACCACATCATGCGCCACAATATTTTCCTGATAACAGGTCTTACCCACTTCAAATGCCAGAAAAATATGCTAACAAGGGTTTACCACATCAAATCCCAGAAAAATATGCTAACAAGGGTTTACCACATCAAATCCCAGAACTAAATATTCCTAATGTAGCCTCGTCCTCAGTACAACGTCCACAACATGCACCGGAATATTATGCCGATAATAGGTATTTACCGCATCAAACGCCAGGACGCTATACTGATAAGATGATGCACGTACCACATCAAATGCCAAAAGAATATGCGGAAAAAGGCCTACCACATCAAATTCCGGAACCAACTATACCTGCTGTAGCCCCACCCCCAGTACAATATCTACTACAAAGGATACATTGTGAAATTTGTGATGTTTCATTTCCTCGCAAGAACTTGAAAGAACATAATAATGGAAAGAAACATCGAGGAATTTTAGAACTACGTGAGCAATCAACGAAACATAAAACTTCAAATGGACAATATAGTAGATTCAGGTACAAGGAACTTCCAAACGAAGGGTCTAAAAGGAAACACAGGGATAACACTTGTGCAAAGGTTTGTGGTTTAATGGCAAAAAATGTGAGTGATGATGATGCTCGTAGTTTGGAGTACAAGAAAGTTCCAACTGAAAGGTTTGAAAGGAAAAATAGGGATAACACTGGGACAAAGGATTGCGGTTTAAAGGAAGAAAATGTGAATTATGAAGCTCCTAGTTACAAGGATGTTCCAGCTGAAAGGTCTAAAAGGAAACTCGGGGATAACACTGGTGCTCTGGATCACAGTTTCAAGGAAAAAAATGTGAGTTATGATGCTCCTAGTTCGGAAGTTCCAACTGAAAGGTCTGAAAGGAAAAACAGTGATAACACCTGTGCAAAGGATCATGGTTTTGAGGTAGGAAATGCGAGTCATGAAGCTCCTAGTTACAAGAAAGTTAAAGCTGAAAGGTTTAAAAGGAAATTCAGGGATAACATTGGTGCAAAGGATCATGGTTTCAAGCAAAGAATTGGAGGTGGCACAGGAGGTAAATACATGAAGATGAATAATGGGATAAGAAGGCCCATGAAATCATCAAAACCTAAGGTCAATGATCTGTCAAATTCAGTCAAATCTCCTGTCCAAATACCTGAGTTAACACCACCATCAGGGCATGTGGCTTCTCCTATAGTGGCACCAATCTCAGTAGAAGAATCTAGTTTCGAGCCACAGTTTCAGCATGTCTCAGACTCACCGACTCAAGAGTCCAAAGGCAAAGAACATCATGAGCTTCAAGATACTACTATGGAAATGAATGATCAGCAACAATCAACCCCAGTAGAGTTGAGTGCCTCAGCAAGCTTTAATATTAGTGCCGAGACAGAGTATATGAATTGTGATTTTGCACCAATAGCAATGCCAGAAGGAAAAGAACATGATGAGATTCAGAACTTTGCTGTGGAAACAAATGATCAGTTGCAATCAATCTCAACGGAATTGCATGCCTCTGCAGGTTCTAATATTAGCACTGTGGCTGAAGATAAATGTTCTGACCCTGCTGCACTACTGATAGCATCACCACAAGGTCCTGTGACTTCTCAGGTATTCACACCATCACCAACAGTTGGATCAAGTTTCGAACCCAAAATTCAAATTGATTCACAGACAGAAGTGGCAGAAAGCGAAGAACATCCCGAGGTTCAGAATTGTGGTGTGGAAACAAATGATCATTCCCTTGCAGGTTCTAATACTAATAGCCCGATTGAAGACACGTGTTCTGATTCTGGTGCAATAGTAATAGCACCACCACAATCTCCCATTGCTTCTCAGGTATCCATACCAGAAGCAGTGGCAGTTGTATCAAGTTTTGAACCCAAAAGTCGACAAATTATACAGACAGAAATGTCAGAAGACGAAGTTCATAATGAGATTCAGAATCATACTGTTGATTCAAATGATCAGCAACAATCAATCTCGATGGAGAGTCACACTCCTGCTGGTTCTGTGAACTCTGATTCTGCAGCAATAGAATTAGTTATAGAACCACTTGCATTCAAACCACCACATGCAGCGGAGTCAAGTTTTGAACCACCACTTGCATTCGAAGGCATAGCATGTTCTGAGAGCCAAATTCCTACCGATGAAACAGATATTCAACCGCTCGCATTAGTTTTAGTGGAGAAGGCCCCTTCAGATGAAAGTCCTCAAGCTGACCTTGAGATGCCTGTTTCCGACACTGAGTTAGGGATAGCTCAAATTCCTCAGGTGTGTATTATTTTACGATTTCCGATGAAATTATCAAATATTACTGTACTTTTTTCTTAAAATATGTGCTTTTATGAATCATTGCAGTAAGACTTTGCTTACTTGTTGCAGGTCCCAGTTTGTCTTAAGTGTGGTGATGAAGGCTTTGTAGAGACGTTGGTATATTGCAAGAAATGTGAAGATGTTTCACTGCATAGGTACTTGTTACTTACTCTTTCCATCTACTCTTGCATGTACTTGTAGATAAATTTAGTCGTCGTACTTTGCTGCATAGTCAAAGATTCAACCACTTTTATTTCTATCATGAAATGTGACTCCTAAGAATATTGAAATGATATACATTGCTTTGCATCCATACCCTGAAACTTTTTATTTCTATCTCATCTTAATATGTTAGTAAAATTGTCTGGAAAATTATGATTTTAGCAGGTTTTCATCGTTGCACTCAAGTAGCAAATGCATCTATTTTTATTGCAAATATGGTAATGCTTTTAAATTTCTACTGGTTTGAAGGTGAATTCTAAAGACGAAAATAAGGGTAATATGTATCTAAAACATGATTTAGATGCACATAACTACCATTCTCTTCGTTTGAGTTGGTGAACAACTCATTTGTATTAATAATACGACAGACTTTTATCTCAGCATCAGAAGTGTAGAGATTTTATCATGCTGTTTTATTTAATTTTTCCACATTTTTTTATACACATGAAGCTTTTTCATTTTATATAGTTGTAGCTTCACATTCTTAAATGCCTTTTGGCCTCATACACCTCAACTTCACCTTTTCAGGTATTGTTTAGATGGGCCTGTGGTTTTTACCGACGAGGTTATTTGGTTTTGTGAGGATTGTGAAGTAAAGGAAGTTCACACAGCTTATCCTGATCAGTGTACTCTTCCTCTCCCATCTCGAATGAATAACGCCGCAGTTGATTCTAGTGAGGATCGTGTGACTGCTGTTGCTCCACAGCCTGTTGCTGATCCAATCTGGAGGTAAGAAATTTGTTTTGCAACTTCTGTTACCTTCTTTTGTTGCTGAATGAATTTTGTAGTTGCTATCTATGAAGCACCGACACAGACATGACACTGAAATTGACGTGTAGACACCAATAATACTTTAAAAATAGACGTGATTAAATGTAACATATGTCAGTGTCATGTTGGTATCAGACACTGGACATGCCTTCGTTCAAAGGTAGTAGTGCTATGTATGAAGAACTGAGACAGACATGACACTGACATTGACGTGTAGACACCAATGATAATTTAAAAACACGTGATTAAATATAACATGTGTCAGTTTCGTGTCGGTGTCAGACACTGGATCCAAGGTGTCGGTGCAACATACTGCTAAGGTGAAAGCATTGTCTGAAGTTGAATTTTTCTGGCCAATAGGGGAAGTTTGAAGCTTTACAACCCAAGATTAGATGATACAGTCACTAGACTAATGGGCCATTTGTCCACTTTAGCGTGCCCTAAAGTTCTTGAGAAGGCAAGACATCTCCCTAATGTGCTTTATCCAGACTTGCTTCAAAGATCAGCTGTGTGGCCTGAGAGTTTCAAGAAATATGGACCAAATAACCAGAGCATTGCCATTTATTTCTTTCCTCAAAATGAAAGGTGACATTTTATACAAACTTAACATGTTTTGATTTGATAAACTTTTTTATTTTTTTTATTTCTTGTTTGCACTACTAATTATAGAAATGTTACTTTCATTTTCATTTTTTTTTTCTTTCTGTTTTCAAGTATTTGTATGGATTTAAACAATATGCATTGTCAGTGTACACGTAAACTAATTTTACACTGACATTCAATAAATATTTTTTTGTATTTTTAAATTAATGGTATAATATGGAAAAATGGAGGGCTCCTTTTTTATCATGCATATGCATATGCAACTCTATTTTTATTGTGTTTACTTTTTTTTTTTTTTTTTATAAATGAAAACATAGAGACAATGTAGAAAAAAAATTATAATTATTAATTAAAACAAAATATATATATTTTTCAAACCAAATAGTTCTTATATGATTTTTCTATGCTCTCATTTAAACTTGTATTAAATTAAATGTTAATGTCTTGTTACAGAGTTGAGAGATCATTTGATCAGTTGGTTGATGAAATGATTACCAGTGACCTTGCCATAAGAGTTGGTGTTGAAAAAGCAGAGCTTTTAATTTTTCCTTCTACAGTGCTCCCAACCCAATATAGGAGTAAGTTACATTACATTACATATATGACAAATTTTAATGGGGACAACAGATTAAAATTATTCGAAACTCTAACTATGATCGACGACAATATTGTAAATAAACAGCTCTACTCATCTTTACAACTGAAACAGTAACCTGATTGTTGTCGATTTAACGAGTTGAATTTTGAGAGACATATTTGTTTTCTCTTTATTTTTATCGAACTGACTTCAATTGAGTTATTGTCTTAAGTATAAAGATCAAGAGAACTGTCATGAGGCTTGTTGTCGATCCTTAAAATTTTGGATGACTTTGAACCACCTGTCTCTGTGATGGCGGTCCACGGTAACATTTCAACTTTAACGTTTGTTAATTGTGTCTAAATATTTATGTTACTCATTTTGCAGGATTTCAATCAAAATATTACTTGTGGGGAATTTTCAAAAGAAAGCAAGCATCAAATCCAAGACCAATGATGCATGATGCTAGTGTCTTTGAATAGTTTGACGAGTAGTGGTAGTTTTTGTATTATTAATGCATAGTAGTAACGTGTATCTACCCATAATTTATGTATGTATAACAGTTTCACTAATCACCATTTTGTTTATGTTTTTCTTAAAAGTTGGTGCTTTTATTTTTGTATGTATCTTTTTAAGAATTTTATGATAATTAAATATGGTTTTCTGGAGCAGAAATAGTATTTCAATACACATTTTGTATTCAACTATTTATAAATGATTAGAAGATTAGGCTAAACGAATTAATTCTTATTTCTATATTGTTTCTTCTACCTTAATAAATATTTGGTTCTGTGCTGGAAGATTTAAGTCTACATTGTAAAATTAATTTTCTTCAACCTTAAACTTTAAAATGCAAAATTATGCATACGAAAGTTTGACTCATTTTGCGATTGGATTTTGAAGTTTTTTTTTCTTATTTTTTGGATTGGTTTTTTTAAGTTTACTTTTAAATTTTATTTTTATGTTTGGAATTGATTTTCTAAGTTACGTTATTCTTGAATTGGTAGATTTTTGTCTCATTTTCAACAATGATTAGTTCATGTGAACATATAAAATCTATCAATTGCTACAACAATGTTAATCAATTAATTTTTCAAAAAACATTCATCAAACTTTTTTATCAAACTTTTTTATAAATGAGTTATATTTTTTGATATTGTCTCCAACTATGTATGTAGTCTTTAAAAATTTGACAATAAATACCTATTCACATGTAAGAATAGGTCGAAATTGAACATATTAATGATAAACTTGATTTTAAATAGTTTCATAAAATAAAATTCAAAATCATCTATATCGACCGGTTCTCAACCTACATGTAAGATTGTTTGAGAAAATAAACTCGTAAATGTAGACTCAATTTGTAAACTAATATTAAAAAATATACATGAACTACATAAACACTATAATACCATTGAAGCAACAACCATTCAACATTTCAACTTAATAATAAAATATAAATAACAGTTATTATGAAATTTCACGACTAAAATTATGGTTGGTTTATTTTATAAAAAAATTATTGTGGTTGGTTAAAAGATTTTTTTTAAAAAAAAACAGAAAATGTAAGATTGCGTTTTCAAGTTTACACATTTTAAGCCTAAACCCTGTAAATTTGCACCCCGGTAAACTCGCTACTTGTAAATTAAGAGACCAATTTAATCAGAGTTTATAAAAATTTGTTTTTTTAAATTAACATAAAACAGTGCTTTTTGGAGAAAAATATAGTGTTTTAACTAATTAATAAAAATATATATCTTTTAAATAATTTTAATAATATTTTCTAGAGGTTTATATTTTATAAAAAATAAATATAATTAGTTGGATTTCATTTATAATTTTCTTTTGATACATTGGATGAATTAGATCCATCCATAATTTTAAAATACATGAATTTGATGGATTTATAATTGAATGAATGATTGATAATTAGATGAAATCGCAACCCTTAGTGACATTGAAGGCATTTAACAGACATTATTGCCAATATTAAATTATTTAGAAATTTTCATTTTTGTCTCTAGTTAAACATGCAATGGAGCATATCCTCAATTTTGTTGTGGATGCACAATATTTTTTAGTGCAATGCTCCTTTGTTGAAGAGTCAATCAAGTCTGTAATGGCATGGTCTTATGAGATATTAATGATTGAGATAGTTTTTAAGAAAGGGTGATATAATATTTAGTTAGAATATAATTCGAGTTTAATTTTTATTGCTTTTCATAACTTTTAGCTTGCCCTTGGAACATAGTTTTAGAATAAGAAACTTTTATGTCTATTTGTTAACAAATTTTAGTATTTTCAGCTAGAGATTTTTGTGGTAAAATATTATCACTTATTTTATCTTAGATGAATTTTATAATATTATCACTTCCTAATTTTAAAATAATATCGTTGTCTCACTTACTTCTTTTTGTATTTTTATCTTTATCTTATTATATTAATGCTGCATATAGTTATTAACGTCAGTACAAAAACCTAATTGAAATAACTGACTCTGCCGTCGACCTTTTTTATTTTTTTATTTTTAGAAAAAGATATAGCTTGAATTTGTCTTTGGCACTACTACGTGTGGGGTCCACGGTGTAAAATATAAACAATATATAGCAAGTTTTTTAAAAGTTCAAGAAAGTATTGTCCATTTTATTCAAGGAATTGTTAACATTATTTTTTGAAAAGGATGATTAAAAAACAAACGGTGCAGATATTTTTTCAATGTTATTTTGTGTGGCTTTATCAATTGCCTTTAATTAGTTTAACTTTTGGCAGCACTTTAGAGGCTCTTTCTTTTTGAATATAACTTGAATTTGTCTATTCTATCTTGTTTTGGAATAATTACATTTAGACAATGAAGGGAAAAAAAGCAACCACACTACCTATCATTCATATTCATTTTTGTAGTTTTTTTTATAACTAAAAATTTAGATTAGGAGAGACACACTCCGACGTAAGTTCAACGAAAACTAATAACTTCATTGAATATTTAAATGTAATCTACAAATTGTAGAATTTCGAACTTGAACTTAAGTCACAACAGGTTTCATTCTTGTAGTTTTTTCTATTGTTTCCCTTTATGTTATAGAGTTTGAGCACCAAAAAGAAGCTTAAAAGAAGATGGAGAATCCTTTATGTTATGATTTCATGCTTTTGAAAGATCCTTCCTCATGTATTAACCATTTGTTGGTTATTTTCTTTGATTTGTTCATGCTGATGATGCTGTCATTCATCATGTTCCTGAAGTTTTCCTCAAGACCCTTTTGGAGTCTAGTAAAACATTCAAACTTGCAGCTAGTTTCTGCCATAACCAATGGCTCTCTTGGTTTGTTGCATTTATGCTTTGGAATTTTGGTTTTAGAGGAAAAGTTAAGAAAAACACACAATGTATTTCCTCTTAACTTTTGGTTGCTAGAACTCATTCATGGATTCACATGGTTGTTTGTAAGTTTAACTATAAGTCTTCAGATAAAACAACTCCCAAGATCATGGTTGTGGCTTTTTTCTATTCTAATATTCTTTGTTTCATTTATATTATGTTCTTTTTCCATCTCTTATGCAATTGGAAGTAGAGAACTATCTCTCAAGGAAGCTTTAGATGTTCTGTCGATTCTAGGCGCATCGATACTTCTTGTATGCACTTACAAAGAATGTAAATGTGAAGATGAAGTTGAAAGAGACACTAGTGAAAGGCTTTATACTCCCTTAAATAGCCAACTCAATGATGTTGTACCTATTAGCCATGTAACTCCATTTGCTAAAGTTGGATTATTTAGTAAGATATCTTTTTGGTGGTTGAATCCATTGATGAAAAGAGGTCAAGAGAAAACACTTGAAGATGAAGATATCCCAAAGTTAAGAGAGTCTGACCGTGCTGAAAGATGTTATTCGTTATTCGAAGAACAGTTAAACAAAAGAAGAGAAAATGAATCGTCATCCCATTCATCGATTTTATCGACAATAGTCTTGTGCCACAAGAGAGAGATTTTGGTAACTGGATTCTTTGCTTTGATTAAGGTACTCAGTCTATCTTGTGGTCCTCTACTTCTGAATGCCTTTATATTGGTTGCTGAGGGTAATGAAAGTTTCAAATATGAAGGTTATATATTGGCTATATCACTATTCTTTATAAAAATCATAGAATCCCTATCACAAAGACAATGGTATTTCCAAAGTAGACTTATTGGGATGAAAGTTAGATCAGTACTTACTGCAGCCATTTATAAAAAAATACTAAGGCTATCCAATTCTTCTAGATTGATTCACTCAAGTGGTGAGATTACGAATTATATGACTGTAGATTCTTATAGAATTGGAGAATTTCCATTTTGGTTTCACCAAATATGGACAACAATCCTTCAACTTTGTATTGCATTAGTAATTCTGTTTCGCACAATTGGACTAGCGACACTGGCATCGTTGGCAGTGATAGTTATCACTGTGCTTTGCAACGCTCCATTAGCTAACTTGCAACACAAGTTTCAAAGTAAACTTATGGTGGCGCAAGACGAGCGATTAAAGGCTAGTTCAGAGGCTCTGGTGAATATGAAAGTGTTGAAGCTATATGCATGGGAAAGACATTTTAAAAATGCTATAGAAAAGTTAAGAAATGCAGAACTTAAACTGATATATGCAGTGAATTTAAGAAGAGCATACCTTGTTTGTCTCTTTTGGACTGCGCCGATATTGGTGTCAGCCGCTTCTTTTCTAGCATGTTACTTCCTAAAAGTTCCTTTGCATGCAAGTAATGTTTTCACATTTGTGGCAACTTTACGCCTCGTTCAAGAGCCTATTACAAGCATCTCTGATGTTATAACGGTCGTAATTCAAGCAAAAGTTGCATTTGGTCGGATTGGTAATTTTCTCGAGGCACCAGAACTGCAAAGTGTAAATTTGAAGAACATGTGCTTTAATGAGAGCTTCAAAGGCTCAATTTTAATAAAATCTGCTGAATTTTCATGGGAAAGTAATGTATCAAAGCCAACACTAAGAAACATAAATTTAAAAGTTGGAAATGGACAAAAGGTGGCTATTTGTGGAGAAGTTGGCTCAGGCAAATCAACTCTCTTAGCAACAATTCTTGGAGAAGTTTTTAAAACAAAAGGAACTGTAAGCTTTTATTCTCTTTTTACTACAATACACTCCTAAATCAGTGTTTGATTCTCTATTATGAATTGCAGATTGATGTTCATGGGAAGTTAGCATATGTTTCTCAAACAGCATGGATACAAACAGGCACAATACAGAAAAACATTTTATTTGGATCTGAATTGGATGATCAAAGATATCAAGAAACACTTCAAAGGTCTTCACTGGTAAAGGATCTTGAGTTGCTTCCTTATGGAGACCTCACTGAAATAGGTGAGAGAGGAGTTAATTTAAGTGGAGGTCAAAAGCAGCGAATTCAACTCGCTCGTGCTCTTTATCAGAATGCTGATATATATCTATTGGATGATCCTTTTAGTGCTGTTGATGCACATACTGCAAAGAGTTTATTTAATGTAATCATATATTTTTTTCAAATTTTTTACGTAACCATATGTGTTAGTGTCAGTGTCGTGTTGTTCTTTACTGAAAGATGGTTTTGAAATTTGATAGGATTATATCATGGAAGGACTCAAAGGGAAAACAATCTTACTCGTAACGCATCAAGTTGATTTCCTCCCAGCATTTGATACTATTTTGGTAAGTTGATTCATCTTAAAGCAAGTAAGAAGGATTCAAAGAGCTGTTAACATGTAACCATTTTATTTTATTTTATTTACAGTTGATGTCTAATGGAGCAATCCTACAAGCTGGTCCATATCACCAGCTATTGACCTCAAGCAAAGAATTCCATGACCTTGTCAATGCTCACAAGGAAACTGCTGGTTCTAACCAGCTTGATAATGTTACTTTTTCTCAGAAATATTCAACTACTAGAAAAATTACACAAGCTTTTGAGGAAAATCATATTAAAGAAGCAAATGGAAATCAATTAATTAAGCAAGAAGAAAGAGAGAAAGGAGACACAGGATTGAAGCCTTACTTACAATACATGAATCAAATGAAAGGCTACATTTTCTTCACTGTGGCTTCACTTTGTCACCTTGTTTTTGTGATTTGTCAGATATTACAAAACTCATGGATGGCTGCAAATGTTGACAATCCTCTCGTCGACAAGTTGAAATTGCTTTTAGTTTATTTCCTGATCGGAGTTTGTTCCACAGTTTTCTTGCTCACAAGATGTCTACTTGTAGTTGCTTTGGGTCTTCAATCATCAAAATGTTTATTTTCACAGTTGATGAACTCTCTCTTTCGCGCGCCCATGTCGTTTTATGACTCTACGCCATTGGGAAGGATACTTAGTAGGGTGAGGTTAATAAATAGCTACACTTTTGCTAGTTTCACCTCAGTTTTTTCATATGTTAAGTGAACTGAATTCACGTAATTTACGTGAACTTAGTTCACGTTCACGTATCTGGTAAAAGAAATTCAGTACAAGTAACTTATTTGGGTCTACCTGGAAAAAACAGGATGAAACTAGCATCAATGAAATAATTATTTTTCTTACTATGAAATGAAGGAGAAGAAACAACATTCTAACTGTTATTTTCATGTTTAGGTCTCTTCTGATCTTAGTATTATGGATGTTGACATTCCATATAGCATTGCATTTGCTGTGGGAGGCACAATAAATTTTTACTCTAGTCTTACAGTTTTGGCAGTTGTTACATGGCAAGTCTTGATTGTGGCTATACCAATGGTGTACGTCGCGATTTGCATGCAGGTAATCAACAGATTCTTCTTTCACTTATATTGCAAATGTGAAATAGTGTCTTCTTTTTTAAATAACAAAGAGAAACTAGTTTGCAACTAACATAAACAGACTCTAACATTGTCAAGTGCTGATCACGGAAAATAGTGGTTTGTTCCATTAATTCCATCATGCTAAAGGACTATAGCGTTGCTATAACTGCTATTTAACTTGTAACTTGAACCAAAAGCAAACACCATATAACATTTTTTGTGTGTTTTAAGCAGAGATACTACTTTGCCACAGCAAAAGAAGTGATGAGAATGAGTGGCACAACAAAATCCCATTTAGCAAATCATGTAGCTGAAACTGTTGCTGGAACTATGACAATAAGAGCTTTTGAGGAGGAAGATAGATTTTTTGAGAAAAATCTAGATCTAATTGATATTAATGCTAGTGCATCATTCCACAATTTTGCCTCAAATGAGTGGTTGATCCAAAGGTTAGAAACAATAACTGCAGTTGTTCTTTCTTCTGCAGCACTTTGCATGGTTATGCTTCCATCAGGGACTTTCACCTCTGGTGAGAATTTGCTGATTTTAACCTCTAAATTTTCATTGTTTGAGTATTATAATCATGATTGTGTTTGGATGAGGTAATTTAAATTGAAGAATTTGTATTCTGTTAAAAAATTACATTAACTCGAAAAATTCTCTCATCCAAACACACTATTTCTTTGCTTTTATCCTCAAACAATAGCATCAACTCTCATGAAAATGACTATATTTGAATATCTTTAATTCCAGGAGTTATTGGTATGGCTCTATCTTATGGCCTTACATTAAATGCTTCTTTAGTATTGTCAATTCAAAGTCAATGCAATCTTGCAAATCATATAATATCAGTAGAAAGGCTAAATCAATATATGCATATACAAAGTGAGGCACAAGAAATAATAGAAGGAAATCGACCTCCTTTGGATTGGCCACTTGCTGGAGAAGTACAAATAAATGACTTGAAGGTAATTGTCACTTATTTTCAAAATGTGAAGCATTATATTAAGTAAAACTATAGTTGAAATTATGATCGAGCAAAATCAATTGATCAGACCGAATCTGAGCTCTTTGAATGAGTCAATTTGATACACAGACGAATTATAGTGAGTTGCGAATCATACGGGTTTGCACATGTGAGTATATACGGATACAAGTGAGAAAAGATAACCTCACAATTATCTGAACCTACCGCTTCATTTAAAAATCTAAATTTTGTAGAGTAAATTTGTTAGTGTCACTTAGTCATAACACAACACAACAAGTACGATAAATAAGTTGTTTGATAAAAACATACTCAAACATCGACAACAATATTGAAAGTCCAATATATATATTTTTTTTTAAAAATCAATCTAAAAATAAAATGAACAAAAAGTTAAATAAAATGAACCTCTTAATAAAAAATAAAAAGTCTATCACCCGAACCAACCAACCCGCATGACCTGCAAATGTTAACTATCCATGCCAATTACATGATGAATAACCAAGGGCCGAAGCGTACCTGTGGGAATTGCCATTGATGAAATCCTGGGATGATGATGATAGAGCCAATGGGTTGGGTGATCTTCCTCAGCAAAACACCCTGAAGACCTTGCTCTCTTGATGGGGGTAGAGAAAACCAGAGAGTTTTCTCCTTTAGGGTTTTGAAACTGAATAGTCTTGTTGTGTTTGCCTTGGGGACCATTACCCCTATATATAACTATTATTAGTTATATCCCAAATTGCAGTATTTTCAATTCAGCCCCTCATTAAATTAGAAACTGCCTGATATCTACACTATTAATTTTCATAACTATTATGCTCTTTAGCCATAAACTATTATATATTATTTGACCCCTAGTTTATTGGCTAATTATATAATGACCCTAACACACTTTATTAATTAATTACATATGTGACCCATAAATCTTACAATCTCCCACTGGTCACACATGTATCCTTAGGAGTGTGTTAGACTTTATGACGTCAAAAATGTCATTATAATTACCTTGAGTATAATCCAAATTGTCCCGTCCATTAATCATATCAGCACATGGAACCAAAGAGGCTTTCGTCATAATAAGCATAACTAAACCCATCAATGATCACCCGTACTGACACAACTAAATGACATAGACCCATTATGAAAAGTGTAGCATGAAAATTACATGAAGTTGGTCAATGCATGTCAATTTTCAACTGGTCCTACTTTATCGAATGAGATCATACCATAACTTAAATGTACAAAGTAACCAAAAACTGAATACTTTAAACTTTATTTCTGATCAGAAAGTCCAAATACAATGTATTTGTACTTTACAATTAAACATAGAACATGAATTACATAATGGACGAAACTCCCACTAAAATCAAGATTCCTCAAGCTGTAGCACACTCATGTGAGCAGTGTGCTCATGAAAGACCTTGGGTGGTAGACCTTTAGTGAGTGGATCCGCAATCATGGAGTTTGTCCTTAAGTGTTCTATGGATATCTGTCCACTTTGTACCTTCTCTTTAACAACTAGGAACTTAATGTCAATGTGCTTTGACTTGGTTGAGCTCCTATTATTGTTAGAATACAGGACTGCTGATCTATTGTCACAATACAACTTGAGTGGTCTTTCAATCCCTTCAACTATTTGCAGCCCTGTGACAAAATTTCTCAGCCAAATGCCCTGGTCAGATGCCTCATGAATTGCTACGAATTCTGCTGCCATGGTTGATGAGGCAGTAAGACCTTGCTTGGCACTACGCCAAGAAACTGCTCCACCAGCTAACAGAAAGACATAGCCTGAAGTTGATCTTAAGCTGTCTTGGCATCCCGCAAAATCCGAGTCAGAGTACCCAGTGATCTCTAACTGGTCTGACCTCCTATATGTGAGCATGTAGTTTCTTGTTCTCTTCAAATATCTCATGACCCTCTTGGCTGCTTTCCAATGGTCAAGACCTGGATTGCTTAAATATCTGCCTAAAATCCCTACTATGAACGCTATGTCTGGACGCGTACATACTTGGGCATACATAAGACTCCCTACAGCTGAAGCATAAGGGATCTTTTGCATTTCTTGAATTTCCAAACTTCCCTTAGGGCACTGTTTGAGACTAAACTTGTCTCCCTTAGCAACTGGGGTGTCCCCTGGTTTGCAATCCTGTAACCCAAACCTTTTGAGAACCTTATCGATATAGCTCTTTTGTGACAATCCAAGAATACCTCGAGATCTGTCTCGGTGTATCTGAATTCCTAATACAAAAGAGGCGTCACCAAGATCTTTCATCTCAAAATGCTTTGATAGAAATTTCTTAGTTTCGTGCAACATGCCTATATCGTTAGTGGCAAGCAGTATGTCATCAACATACAAGACCAGGAAAATATGTCTGCTCCCACTGAACTTATGATACACACAATCATCAACTGTATTCATCTCAAAACCAAATGAGAGAATTACTTGATGAAATTTATGGTACCATTGACGAGAAGCTTGTTTTAGCCCATAAATGGATTTTCTTAGTTTGCACACCATATTCTTTGGGTCTCCCAACACAAAGTTTTCTGGCTGCACCATATAGATCGTCTCATCAATGTCGCCATTGAGAAAAGCTGTTTTTACATCCATTTGATGAAGCTCCAAATTAAAGTGAGCAACAAGAGCCATGATTATTCTTAAAGAGTCCTTCGATGAAACCGGAGAGAAAGTCTCTTTATAATCAATCCCTTCCTTTTGAGTATAACCCTTAGCTACAAGACGTGCCTTATATCTCTCCACATTACCATTGGAATCCCGCTTGGTTTTAAAAATCCATTTGCAACCAATGGGTTTCTTTCCTTCAGGTAATGGGATAAGTTCCCAAACTGAATTGTCTTGCATAGACTTGTACTCCTCATTCATTGCTTCGATCCACTTATCTGAACGAGAATCTTGCATGGCTTGATGAAAGTTGACTGGGTCGTCTTCCGTCATGCCAACATTTTCCTCTACCTCATTGATAAATACTACATAATCATCCGAAATAGCATTTTTCCTTTCTCTAGTGGATCTCCGCAATGGAGCTGGCTCTTGAGGCACTTGTTCTTGAGGATCTTGAATTTGATCTGGATTTTGTTCTTCCTGAACAACCAGATCATCTTGAGTTTGTTCAATAATGGGAAAGTCAATTGGTGGAAGAATCAGTTCTGGAATTGTTACAGATTCTTCCTCAAAGACAAAATCTTTAACCTTAATCTTCCCCCCAAACTCAATATCCTCAAAGAACGTTGTCGTTCCCGTCTCAAAAATTGTTCTCAAATTAGGATCATAAAATTTATAGCCCCTTGATTTTTCTGAGTACCCTATAAAATAGCTGCTAATTGTTCGGGGTTCAAATTTCTTTTCATTCGGCCTATAAGGCCTTGCCTCAGCTGGACATCCCCAAACATGAAGGTGCTTCAGACTAGGCTTACGCCCAATCCAAAGCTCATAAGGTGTTTTAGCCGCTGCCTTAGTTGGTACTCTATTAAGAATGTATGCTGCTGTTTTTAATGCCTCTCCCCAGAGTGACTCTGGCAAGGTGGAATGACAAATCATACTCCTTACCATATCCTTAAGAGTCCTGTTTCGTCTTTCAGCTACACCATTCATGCTGGGTGACCCCGGCATAGTGTATTGTGGGACGATTCCACATTCCTCTAGGTATTTGGCAAATGGTCCCGGACGTTGTTCACCTGAACCGTCATATCTGCCGTAGTATTCACCACCACGATCAGATTTGACCTTTTTAATTCTTTTATTAAGTTGATTCTCAACTTCTGCCTTAAAGGATTTGAACACGTCTATTGATTGGGACTTTTCGTGAATTAGGTAAAGGTAGGCATATCTAGAGTAATCGTCTATGAATGATATAAAATATTGTTGACCATTCCAAGAAGGAGTTGGAAATGGCCCACAGATGTCCGTATGTATCAATTCTAAGACGTCTGTAGCTCTATATGCGCCTAATTTCTTATCTTTAGTCTGTTTTCCTTTAATGCATGCTACACAAACGTTAAGGTCTGTGAAGTCAATGGAATCTAAAATTCCATCTGACACAAGTCGTTCAACTCTATTTTTAGAGATGTGACCTAGACGTTTGTGCCAAAGCACTCCTGAATTGAAATTGTCAATTTTCCGCTTAGTACCACGTGATTCCACATTCAAGGTTTCATTATAGTTAGCCACAGTTTCCAACAAATAAAGATTATCATAACCAGAAAGTAAACCGGTTCCAACAACATTCGAATTTAAAGACAAAGTAAATTCTTTATTCCCGAATGAACAATAATATCCTGATTTGTCCAAATAAGAAATAGAGATCAAATTCCGTCTAAATGACGGTACAACAAAAGTGTCTTTTAAATCCAAATAATGACCGGAACTTAATAATAATCTAAATTTTCCTATGGCTTCAACTTCTACCTTCTTCCCATCTCCTACATAGATGCATCTTTCAGTATCACTAGGCTTTCGGAAGTTCAGGCAACCCTGCATTGAAACACTGATGTTAGTAGTTGCACCAGAGTCTAACCACCAAGTGTTTCCAGGTACTGAAGCTAAATTAACCTCAGAACAGACCAAAGACAGAATCATACCTTTCTTAACACGCCAAGCGTGATATTTGGCACAATCCTTCTTCACGTGTCCAGAACTCCTGCAGAAGAAGCAGTTGTTATCCTTAGTCTGCTTCTTTTGTTCTGGACCCTTAGCAGCAGCTTTGTTCTTGGGCTCCTCAATTCTTTTCCTTTTGCCCTTGTCTTTAGAGATGCTAGTAAAGTGAGCACTTTCAGTCCTATCTTGCTTCAGCCTGTCCTCTTCTTGCACACATAATGAAATGAGCTCATTAAGAGTCCATTTCTCCTTTTGACAATTATAAGTCACCTTAAACTGACTGAATTGCGAAGGAAGAGACAACAATACTAAATGAATGAGTAAGTCATCTGACAACTCAAGCTTTAGTTCTTTAAGCTTAGAAGCAATGTTGGACATCATCATAATGTGCTCTCTTATATTTCCCTTGCCTTGATACTTCATGGAAATTAAATTCTGAAGCAAAGAACTTGTTTCAGCCTTATCACTTTTTACAAAGCGTTTTTCCATCTCAGCAAGGAATTTTTTTTTTAGCTGTATCTATCTCATCCGAGACAGCACCTCTAAAGACTTCAGGAATCCCACGCTTTATGATCATAAGACTTATGCAATTTGAGCGATCCCATTTCTCATACTCTAATTTTTCTTCAGAAGAACTAGAGTCCTTAGGAGTAGAGGGTCGATCAATTCTTAATGCAAGGTCTAGATCCATGCAACCAAGAACAATCAGAATGTTCTCTTCCCATTCCTTAAAATTTGTCCCATTAGGGACAGGAATAGAACTCAAATTTGCATATATGGAAGCAATAGATGTTGTGAGTTAAATAAAGAACGAAACTTAACTCACATTTTAAGAAAACAAATCAATAAATAAATAAATACATATGTTCAAATCATGGAATTTAACCCATCTCAAGATACCCGGTGCACCATTGATGTCAAGTCTTTGGACAGTAACACCAACTGCTAGTGGTACTCTTGTTGCAATGATCAAATGTTGACAATAAGACATGTCAAACAATAAACCTTCCTTTGAGCCGATTTACTGCTCACATGTATACCAAATAATTGTCACGCATTTATCATCGCAGGTGTACATGTAATTCTGCCAAATGTTAACCTTCCTTTGGGCCGGTCAATACCCGCATGAATAAGCATATACACAACCATTTGATACTCTTCACGAGCAATTTAGACAAGAGAGGTCACTTTGGCGACGTCAAGTTTCAATTAACTCATTCAAAAATGTCAAACTTGACTTGAACATATATTTATTATATCCAAATAAAACAATATTTAAAAAAAATATTGTTCACTAATATAAATTTTATTTTATTAGTATTAAAAAAATATTGTTCACTAATATTGTTCAAAAAAAAAATAAAAAAAATGTCATAATAAGAAGCCTAAAACAGCACAAAAAAAAAAAAAAAACCAAGTATAAACCTTTAAAAAAAATATTTCCACAGATTATTTTAATAAATAACTTTGCTTGATTAAAAATTATTTAAATAATTAGGCTTCATTAAAAAAAAAAAATTCATTAAAATAATTCTAAGCAAAAAATTTAGAATTATATAACATGGACAATAAGTTTGTAATTTGAAAATCCAAATTCCCAAATTTCAAACCCTAAGATTTCAATCATGTCAAAATTCCCAAATTGAATCCTAAAATAAAGACAATAACCGAATTTCATCATGAATTAAACATGGTAGGCTCTGATACCACTTGTTAACTATCCATGCCAATTACATGATGAATAACCAAGAGCGGAAGAGTACCTGTGGGAATTGCCATTGATGAAATCCTGGGATGATGATGATAGAGCCAATGGGTTGGGTGATCTTCCTCAGCAAAACACCCTGAAGACCTTGCTCTCTTGATGGGGATAGAGAGAACGAGAGAGTTTTCTCCTTTAGGGTTTTGAAACTGAATAGTCTTGTTGTGTTTGCCTTGGGGACTATTACCCCTGTATATAACTATTATTAGTTATATCCCAAATTGCAGTATTTCCAATTCAGCCCCTCATTAAATTAGAAACTGCCTGGTATCTACACTATTAATTTTCATAACTATTATGCTCTTTAGCCATAAACTATTATATATTATTTGACCCCTAGTTTATTGGCTAATTATATAATGACCCTAACACACTTTATTAATTAATTACATATGTGACCCATAAATCTTACAGTAAATGCACACAAACCGAAATCCGCCTAAACCAATACAAAAATAAGTCAAAATTCGATCTTAAAATTATAAAATCAGTTTTAGATGATTTGAGTCCTAATTGATGTACATAATTCATTTGTTAATTCCATTAGATAAAATACAGAGCAGATGGAGCAGTTGTACTCAATGGGATCACATGCACATTTAAAGGAGGACACAAGATTGGTATTGTTGGAAGAACAGGAAGTGGTAAATCTACTCTTATAAGTGCTTTATTTCGTCTTGTGGAACCAACTGGAGGAAAAGTTGTAGTTGACGGCATAGATATCTCATCTATTGGCCTTCATGATTTGAGGTCACGTTTTGGGATTATACCTCAGGATCCTACCCTTTTTAATGGGACAGTTAGATATAACTTGGATCCTTTATTTCAATACTCTCATCAAAATATATGGGAGGTAAAATAAGTTATCTTCTTTCAATAATGCTAACAAAACACTTTTTAACACATACTTTATAATACATTTTTGGCTAAATTACATTTGTGGTCCTTTAACTTAATCTCAGGTAACGTTTTAGTCATTTATCTTTTTTTTTTTCCGATTTAGTCCTTTATTCCTAACAATATCAAATAAAGTATGAAAATATAAGTTTATTTGAAGATTTGCATTACGAATTTGATGAAATTTGTATTATATTGAAGAATATAATTAATTTTATGAGTTTTGATTGAATTTTTTTTTTGAATTTTTGTATAAAAAAGGATAACATTGTTGAAATTTTAAAACATAAAATATCAAATTGTCACTTAAAATTAAAATAAAGGACCAAGTCGGGAAAAAAAAAAGATAAAGGACTAAAACTTTACCTGAGATTAAGTTAAAGGACCACAAATGTAATTTAGCCTACATTTTTTTGATTGGTTAAAATATATAAGGGTGACGAGTTCCACAAAATTTATATGCAACTCACTTGTTTTAATGGGATTTATGTAAATTTTAATCGAATAGAATGTATTATAAAGTTAATGTTAAAAAGTGTATTGTTATTCTCATGTGATATTTATCTTTGCTTTGGATAGAAAATGTGGAATAATTCTTGAACTATATGAAGGTTCTTGGGAAGTGTCAATTGCGAGAAGTTGTCAAAGAGAAAGAAAATGGCTTAAACTCCTCAGGTACACGTCCATGTAGTACTGATACATCTGAAGGAATATGTGTCTTGTTGTCTGACATGTGTTAATATCGAAAAATCACAACACTATAATTAATTTTTTTAAATTATTATTAGTATCATCGTATTAATGTAGTGTCATGTCAAATATTTCTAGTATTTATGTCGGTATGTGTACTTTATGGCTACAATCACTTTTTCAAAATTCTATTTTTAAGATACATTTTGATTTTTTTTTCACTCCTAAATATAAGAAACATAATATACTTTTAAGTTAATTTGTTATTTAAATTTCATTTATACTATATCTTAATGAATTTTAATTTAATTAGAAATCATCTTTTCGTGCTAGTGAGTTTGGTTCAATGAGTGTTAATGGAGTCTTTTACAAAGGTGATTTTTAAAAGAAACTATGATATATAACTTTCACCAAAGAATCGAAAAATTTGCATCATTAAGAACTTGTATTTTTTGTTTTTTTTCTTAGGTTAGATTTATATCTCCTTTTGTTTATATTTTTAATAAAAATATTTTAGCTTAAAATTAAAAATGTAATTTAATTATTTATTAAAGCAAATTCCTATAAAAAAAACTTCCTTGTTCTTGGTGATTAGTTAGCAAATAAAAATGAAAAATTGTTATGCAGTTGTTGAAGATGGATCAAATTGGAGCATGGGACAAAGACAATTATTTTGTTTGGGACGTGCTCTTTTAAGGAGAAGCAAAATATTAGTGTTGGATGAAGCAACTGCATCAATTGATAATTCAACTGATTTAATTTTGCAGAAAATAATTAGAACTGAGTTTGCAGATTGTACAGTGATCACAGTAGCACACAGGATACCAACTGTGATGGATTGCACTATGGTTCTTTCAATCAGTGATGGTAACTTTCTTTTCCACTTTTATGTGTTTAATCACTTACTTGTTTGCTTCAAACATCTAATTTGTATTTGTAGGTAAATTGGTGGAGTATGATGAGCCAATGAACTTGATGAAGAGAGAAGAATCCTTGTTTAGGAAGCTTGTTAAGGAATATTGGTCTCATACTCATACATAGACACAATATTGACACTAATATTGAACCTGATATGTAGACATTGTTAACAATTTGAAAAAAGAGAAGCGATGATATTTAATTATATGTGTCAATGTCATGTTAGACACCAACATAAAGACTTGATCATTTCATTTGGAATGGAAGCAACACATGACAAGATAGTAAGACTTGATCATTAGTTTGACTGAATCAACACACGCTTCAAATAGACTAAAAGAAAATTACAGTGAAAGAATATTACAACAACTTAAGATCCCTTAATATCTACTCACTTTATCTGAAAATAATTGAGTCATTTGATCATTTTATGCATATTAAGAAAAACGTACAAATACAAGAGAGAAAATGTTACTTTTACCAAATTATTCTTGTTAGGTATTGATATACTTTCAATGTCATAAATGCATAGTAGAAAATATTGCATTGAAATGATGCAAGTAGTATTAATTAAAGATTACAATTGAAAAAAAGTGTATTGAAAATTGAAAGGATCATTCATTTTTTAACATTTATTTTTACAAATGCTTATTGTAGGAAGGAGGGAGTGCATTGTATTCGATAAATTAGATCCTCTTATTTAAGAGTCCACGCCTTTTGATCACGTATCTCTTAGAGATTAGTGTTATGGATCGTCTAATATATAACACATCATTATATGAGATTAACTCTTTAGTAATTTAGATGCAATGAATGCTAAAGTAAATCAATACAAGACATCATTATGCTTTATTGGCACTCTCGTGTATTCTCTTGACATATTACAAGAATACGAGCAATATCCAAATATCAACGACATTGGATTGTCAACGGATCTATTCTTATTAGTTTTAAAAAGTTAAGATTTTAAAAAGATTTAAATATAGTCAATTGACATAAGTATATTACAGTGGTTGTTGGTCAGCTGACCGTTTAATGGAAAATCATTCAAATTGAAGGAATAAGATGAATAGTAAATGTTACAGTTGTAACTGAATTAGCTAAACAGGTTAGTTAAACAGTTGTAACTGAATTACTATATAGGAAAGTAGTTAGTTAGTTGAGGGGGCATTCATAATGAAGACTTGTATTACACTTCTTCTTCTTCTTCTTCTTTTCTCTGTTCTAAAACTTCCATTGTAACTCAATTCCAGTTCGAATTCTCTTCAATAAATAAGAATTCCTACTGTTTGTGATTGAATTCTTCGTTTTCATTGTTGATTACCTAAAGTTCCATAACCACCATATCAATTGGTATTCAGAGCTTTGTTTTTTTTTTTTTTTGGGAGATGGCGGAATCTACACGAACTCAAGCAGCGGTAAGGGAGATCGAGGAATGTTTGGAGAATCGGATTACTGAGAAGCTAGAGTTGAGATTGGCAGAGCTAGCTGGATCCTTACAGCAAACACTAGGAGAATCGATTAAGCAATCTTTTGAAGAATTGCTGCATAAAAATGGAGATGATGGCAGTTCTTCTCATAATCGCAACAATGTTCATCATCAACATTCCAATGCTAACAACAGTAACAGAGGTGATCGATTTTCTACTCCTTATTCTTGCCATACTCGATTGTATAAAATCGATTTCCCTAGGTTTAATGGTGCTAATGTGAAAGAATGGCTATATCAATGTGAGACTTATTTCATGATCGATGATACGCCCGCAGAAGTAAAAGTAAAACTTGCTATTATGCATTTTGAGGGCAAGGCTTTAAAATGGCATCATGTATTTGTAAGGTCATTGTGGAGTACAACTTTACCTACATGGGAAGAGTATGTCAAGATCCTAGCGGAGAGATTCGGGGAAGTATGTAATGATCCTATGGCTGAGTTAATGAAGTTGAGACAACAAGGGTCAATTACTGAGTATCATGAACAATTCGATGCCATAATTACACAATTAGAATTGTCTGCAGAATATACATTGAGTTGTTTTTTAGGAGGGTTGAAAAATGATGTGCAAATGATGGTGAGAATGTTTCAACCACAAACAGTGAGAAAAGCATTTGCTTTGGCTAAGCTTTATGA
>NC_021167.2:11436208-11436930 GCF_000331145.2 Cicer arietinum | reverse complement strand
TAATTTCACTTCAGATGTTATGTTAATTCCACTTGGGTGTTGTGATGTAGTGCTCGGGGTGGAATGGCTGGTAACACTTGGGGATATAATATGGAACTTTGATAAATTGAGCATGGAATTCTCAGTGCAAGGAAGAAGGCATGTGCTGAGAGGAGCCACACAATTGGGATGTAAGACTGTTAAGACTCAACAGTTAGGGAAAATTTTGGATCAAGGAGTTTATTTCTCCATGATACAGGTTTGTGAGGAGGAAGGATTTTTACTGCATTCACTGACTACTCATGCTGAGCAGTCTATGATTCTACCCTCAATTGAGCAGTTACTGCAGAAATATACTGATGTTTTTCAGGTTCCTACCCAATTACCTCCTACCACGGTAGGCTATGATCACCAAATTCCCCTACAGAATAACATAGATCCTGTGAATAAAAGGCCATACAGGTATGCTAAACAGCAGAAATACATCATTGATAGACTGGTACAAGAAATGTTGGATTCAGGTGTGATTCAAAACAGTACCAGCCCTTATGCTAGCCCAGTTATTTTAGTTGGCAAGAAGGATGGGTCATGGAGACTCTGTACTGATTATAGAGAATTAAACAAGGGCACAATTAAGGATAGATTTCATATTCCTTTAGTAGAAGACTTAATGGATGAACTACATGGCTCAATCATTTTTTCTAAAATTGATCTAAGAGCTGGTTATCACCAAGTTAGAATGA
>NC_021167.2:11389619-11435665 GCF_000331145.2 Cicer arietinum | reverse complement strand
GTGTTAATGCAGAATCATCACCCTATAGCCTTCATCAGTCGCATGTTAAACCAACAACAACAATCTCTGTCCACTTATGAAAAGGAACTACTTGCTGTGGTTTTTGCTGTACAAAAATGGAGGCACTATTTGTTGAACAAGCACTTCATTATTAAGACTGATCATAGAAGCTTGAAGTATATTCTGGATCAGAGATTGACTACTGAATTTCAACAAAAATGGTTGGTCAAACTAATGGAATTTGATTTTTCCATTGAGTACAAACAGGGTCATCTGAATGTGGCTGCCGATGCACTGTCTAGGATGGAAAATATGGAATGTCATGCTCTGTTAACCCATCATATTGATTCAGATATGCAAAAATGGTAAAGTAATGGAATTTGATTTTTCTTTTTCCATTGAGTACAAACAGGGTCATCTGAATGTGGCTGCTGATGCACTGTCTAGGATGGAAAATGTGGAATGTCATGCTCTGTTAACCCATCATATTGATTCAGATATGCTAGAAAGGCTTAAGCAATCTTGGTCCATTGATGTGGGTCTGCAGAAACTGATAACACAGTTACAACAGAGTCCAACCTCACATAAACACTATACATGGAATGGCCTCGAACTCAGAAGGAAAGGAAGATTGGTAGTTGGCAAGGATGTGCAATTAAGGCAAGAATTGTTACATTGGTTTCATAATGCAGCCTCAGGGGGTCACTCAGGAAGAAATGCTACTACACAAAGGATTAAGGCTGTTCTTTACTGGAAAGGCCTGAACAAGGATGTCAAAGCCTTCATACAGCATTGCCCAACTTGTCAGAAATGCAAGTATGACACTGCTGCCTACCCAGGTTTATTACAACCTTTAACAATCCCTGATCATGTGTGGCAGCACATCACAATGGATTTCATTGAGGGATTGCCTATTTCTTGTGGGAAACAAGTTATTTTTGTTATAGTAGACAGATTGAGTAAGGCTGCTCATTTCATATCCTTAGCTCATCCATATACTGCTAGCATTGTAGCACAAGCATTTTTAGATAATATCTTCAAACTCCATGGTTTTCCAGAATCTATCACCAGTGATAAAGATCCAGTATTTGTTAGTCACTTTTGGAAGGAGTTAATGGCTTACCAAGGAGTTCAATTACAACTTTCTACATCATACCATCCTCAGACAGATGGCCAATCTGAGGTGGTCAATCGATGTCTAGAAACATATTTGAGGTGCATGTGTGCAGAGACTCCACAACAATGGTCCAAGTGGTTGCCATTAGCTGAATGGTGGTATAATACTACCTTCCACACGTCAATTCAGGCTACCCCTTATGAAATTGTGTATGGTCAACCTCCTCCTGCCTATTTACCTTACTTGCCAGGAGAATCTAAAATTCAGTTGGTGGATAGAAGTTTAGTTAAAAGAGAAGAGATGCTGAAGGTTCTTAAGTTCCATGTAAGAAGGGCCCAAGACAGGATGAAACAAATTGCTGATAAGCATAGAAGTGACAGGAAGTTCGCAGTGAGTGATTTGGTTTATGTCAAACTTCAATCCTACAAACAAGTATCTGTGGCTGCCAGATCCAATGAGAAGTTGGCTCCAAAATACTTTGGACCATTTCCAGTGATTGACACAGTAGGAGCAGTGGCTTATAAACTACTCCTTCCTGCCCAGTCTAAAATACACAATGTATTTCATGTTTCACAGTTAAAAAAACATATTGGCAATGCTATCACCTCTACTGATCTTCCTTCCAACACAAATGAAGTTCTTGCTGTTAAAGAACCTGAGTTGATCATGGACAGAATGACTGTCAAACGTAGAGGCCAAGCAGTAACTAAAGTGTTGGTCAAATGGAAGCACCAATTGCCTGAGGATGCCACTTGGGAATTTTATTTTGATCTTTGTAAGAAGTTCCCTAATTTTCATTCTTGAGGACAAGAATGTTTTCAGCTGGGGGGCAATGTTACAGTTGTAACTGAATTAGCTAAACAGGTTAGTTAAACAGTTGTAACTGAATTACTATATAGGAAAATAGTTAGTTAGTTGAGGGGGCATTCATAATGAAGACTTGTATTACACTTCTTCTTCTTCTTTTCTCTGTTCTAAAACTTCCATTGTAACTCAATTCCAGTTCGAATTCTCTTCAATAAATAAGAATTCCTACTGTTTGTGATTGAATTCTTCGTTTTCATTGTTGATTACCTAGAGTTCCATAACCACCATATCAGTAATGAACTAGTTTTTATCAGTGCCTACAACACATTACAAGGAAAGTGCCCCAAATTGGTGAGAAATATGTTTTCATATAACCTAAGCTCCTAATTAGATTTGAAAGTTAATTTTGAAAAGCGGTGAATTGATGGGACTTGATTGCGAATGTAATTAGATATAAAAGGGATGTCTAGGCTACAAAAATCATTAGACTTCATTCACTTTCTCTTAGTCAAATCTTAGTTTCTCTTATTTTTCTTGTTTTTATTTTTTTATTTTTAGTTTTGAATAAAATTCTATTTCTTGTTTCTGTTATCTTTATCTCTTCTTCTCCTTTATATTTGAATGTTTTTATTTTATTGATTTGTCCTTTATTAATTATGTGTGAGTAATTTTTTAAATTTTAGGATTGTTCACTATTAGAAATTTCATCTATAGTGATCGATTTAGAGACTGAATATTTTCAGTCACACTAGCGACCGAAATAGTGACCGTAATTTTGAACCTAGAAATTAAATATTTTTTGTCACTAAGTCGGCCGCTAATGAAATTTAGAGACTGAAATCGCAACTGAATTTTAGCAACAAAAAATTCAGTCGCTAAATATTACTAATAGAAAATTTGTCTTTCACACTAGCGATTGAAATTTTAAACCTTGAAACTAAATATTATTTTGTCACTAAATCGGTCACTAACAAAATTTAGAGATTGAAATAGCAACTAAATTTTAGCGACCAAAATTTCAGTCGCTATCTATTTTTTAATTACATAATTTAATTTTCTTTATTAATAAAAAAAGAAAAATGTGAAATAGTTTTTGCAGAATTATTTTTTGTATAAAATGTGAAATATTTAACAACTAATTAAAAGAAAGAAAAGAAAAAAAAAAACATAAGTGTGTAGTAGTGCATTTGAATATTTGTCCTGTCAAATTTCTTTCTTTTTCAGTTTACTCAAAGAAACCCTAAAACCCCATTTCCTTCATCCGATCTTTCTCAACACCACAACTCGAGCTAATCGACTCCCAACCTAGCTAGACCTGGTTCAAGCAATTAAGCCAAAGCAACACTTATTCCTTACCGAATTCAATTATTTGGTCAACTTCTCTTTCTTTTCTTTCACTATTCTCATCAAGCCTTGGGTTCTCTTGATGCTTTCATTCAATTTTTCTACAAACAATTCGATCCTATTTCTTTCTCAACCCACCACAAATCCTAAAACCATTCATCTCATGCTAATCACCTCTCACCGTCATTTCATCGCGATTCACAATCGCGAAACCAATTAGTTCTGACTGTTGCTAACCATCCTCCGTTGTTAATCTCCTCTCAAACCAACCTCTGCAACTACGACGTGAAGCCAATCGGGTCTCTTAAACCGTTAAACTACAATTGCAACGTGAAGTCCTCATTGTTTGTTGTCTCGTCGGCTATCGTGAACCAGAAGGTAAGGAATTTATATTCTAATTTTTTGATTATGCTTCATTCTTTGTGTGTGTGTGTGTTTTTTTTTTTTTTTTTTCTGTGACTAGCAGTTTATCAACTGATTTAAATTGGTCACTAAATCGGTCGCTATTGGATCTAGTGACCAATTTTCTCCATTTAGTGACCGAAAAATTGATGTCTAAAAACGCTTTTTCTAATAGTGGTTGAAATTCCAACGGTGGATTATTAGAATTGCTGGATTTCGTTTTATTAAGAGTGTTGTTATTCTAAATTCAACTTTAGATTTAATAAAATGTTAAATTTGATTATCATTTTTATTATTTTATTAAATAGTTAATTTGATATGTTATGATTAAAATACTATAATTGTTATTGTGATAGCGATTGTAATAATAAGAGGCAAATGTTTTATTATTTTAATCTAAATTGTCCTTGATTGTTGGATTATTATAAGTAGCACGTCAATAATCTAGATAGATCAATATATATGTGATGGTTTTTATTGGATAAAGATTAATAGATCTCATTTATTAAATTAAATATATATATATGACGTATTTATTATATATATTTAAAATAGACTCCGCTGCTACCTCATACTATTTCATTCAACTAACATTTTCCACCTCAGCCAACAAGCTGACGTCTTCATAGAGAGTTTCATCTACTCAGTTTCTAAATAACTTTTCCACAAATTTTATACTCCATTCACTATCTTATACTATATCTCCTATTTAGATATTATTTCACAACGTCTACTCAAAATTTTCTAAATTAATCTCACATTATTATTTCATAACGTTTGTCCAACATCTTTCACATTACTACTCAATATATTTTTTTTTGTCTTTCTTAATCAACTTCACATTTTAGTCTCTACCTACCATCTACTTATTTGCTAGCAATTGTAGAATATATAATATTGAACTTAATAACATCAGAAGTTTCTTCAACTTCTTCGGAATTGAGAGTACATATGACTCTCTTACTTACCCTTAAAATATATTTCGACTATTTAAATGTGCCTTTTATTGTTGGGTATTTCTCTTCTATAAATTACATTGATAAAATTGAATATATATTATTGATATAACTACTATATCAATAATCATTTGACAATTGAGACATCAAACTTCATATTGATTTATTTAAAAATTCACTTAAATTAAATAAATTAAAATATACTCGCGCAACACGCAAGTTAACATCTAGTATGTGTTAATATGATCGTAGAACTGACTCAATTAAGATTTTCTAACGGTTAATATTATGTTAACTAGAGAATAACCCGCACGTTGCGCGGTAAAATTTAATATATTACTAAGTATAAAATAACAATAATATGTAATTTAAAAGTAATGTTAATTTTGTTTTATAGTAGAATATATTCAAGTGTTTATGTACTTAAAGGTAAATATATTTTTGAATAATTATATATAAGCTAGGTTTGCTTTAGTACAAAAGAAGAAGTAAAACATTGTTGACTAATACAATTTTTGCAAAATATATTTAAATGTGGAATTGGTTTATTCAAACTTTTTTTATTTCATTGAAGTGGTTCTTCTAATAATATTGTGTGTTTTGTGATATATTATAACATTCATTCGAGAATGATAGTTTGTTAAATCTAAAATATTGAAACAATTCATTCGTGTGTGCCTTGGAATTTTAAAATAATTATTTGACACAGTCAATAAACTTCAAGAGTGGTCGAAAAAAATTATAGGCAAGAAAAGTTTGTGAATGTTTAAGACATAGAAAGTTTCGAGTGAATAATGAAATAGTTAGAAGTACTTCACTTTTAAATATTTAATATTATTCTTTTTTTTTTGTTTCAATTATAATTTGTGTTTTTTTAATTATAAAAAGAAAAAATGTTATGGAAGACACATTCAACCTAGAAAAAAAAACTCATTTTATATGCAATAATATTGATATATGATCTTGAACAATAACTGACAATATAAAAACAATATTATTGAAGTATTTGTGAATTAGTAGCGTGTCACATAAATAATTGTACATTGGTTGCATTTTATAATGTCGTCATCATTGTTTGAACTTAGAATTTACAAGAGAGTGGTTGAAAAATAGAAGATATATATTGATTTGTATATGTAGTCGAACTTGCATTACCATGATTTGAAGATATTGGATAGTTTATATATTTTTGAAGATACATCTTGATGTATTTATGTACTTAAAAGGTAAATATATTTTTGAATAATTATATATAAGCTAGATTTTCTTTAGTACAAAAGAAAAAGTAAAACATTGTTGACTAATACAATTCTTGCAAAATATATTTAAATGTGGAAGTGGTTTATTCAAACTTTTTTTATTTCATTAAAGTGGTTCTTCTAATAATATTGTGTGCTTTGTGATATATTATAACATTCATTCGTGGTGATAGTTTGTTAAATCTAAAATATTGAAACAATTCATTCGTGTCTGCCTTGGAATTTTAAAATAATTATTTGACACAGTCAAGAAACTTCAAGAGTTGTTGAAAAAAATTATAGACAATAAAAGTCTATGAATATTTAAGACATAGAAAGTTTCGAGTGAATAATGAAATAGTTAGAAGTACTTCATTTTCAAATATTTAATATTATTCTTTTTTTTTGGTTCAATTATGATCAGTGTTTTTTTAATTATAAAAAGAAAAAATGTTATGGGAGACACATTCAACTTAGAAAAAAAACTCATTTCATATGCAATAATATTGATATATGATCTTGAACAATAATTGACAATATAAAAACAATATTATTGAAGTATCCATGGATTAATAGTGTGTCACACAAATAGTTGTATATTGGTTGCATTTCATAATGTCGTTATCATTGTTTGAACTTAAAATTTACAAGAGAGTGGTTGAAAAATAGAATGTGTGTATGTAGTCGAACTTGCATTGTCATAATTCGAAGATATTTGATAGTTTGTATTTTTTTTTTATGTGTTATTGAAATGAAAGTTTTGATGAGTAATTATAGCTTTTTAAATGTATTGATGAGTCATTGAGTGATAAATTAAAACTGAAATTATATAATGTATGAAATAATTGTACTTGGACAAGTGAAAAGGTTTGTATTATATATTCAAGAAACAAAACATAATAGAATAGAAGATGAATTTGGAATGTGCGACATCAGAATTTTGATGGGTTGGCAAATATTGGAGGATGTGGCACAAGGAAAGAACTTTGTAGGGTTCTGTTTTCATTATTATAATAGATAATAGATTTGTCGATAGAAAACTCAAAGAAATATAATAAATTTTCTTTGACATGAAATTATCATAGTAATTAACAAGTTATTTATTGTATTTTAATTTTAGACACCTAAGACCTTAGTTGAAAAGATATTGGATACAATTAAATACTTATAATTAATGATTAATCAAAATGAGATATGTCAATCCCATCAAGACGGGATATGTCAACTCCTGAGCTTGAGCTAAAATAAAATTAGGTTTAATTGTAGTTTTGGTCTCTCTATTTTAATTGAATCACAAAAATAACCCCTCCATTTTATTTATCTTCAGTTTTGGTCTTCCAAATAAAATTTTGGTCTAAAACTTGACGAAGTGTTATTTTTTGTGCTTTATTTAAGTCACACTATGCATCAAGATCTCGTGGTGCAACAATTATATCTGAGATCTATGATTATAAATGGTGTGGTGTAGCTTAAAAAAATAACACTTCATCAAATTTTGAATTAAAATTATATTTGGAGACTAAAATTAGGAAGAAATAAAATGGATGAACTATTTTCGTGATTCAACTAAAATAAAGAGAGCAAAACTACATTTAAGCTTAAAAAAATATTATATGATTATGTAGAGTTAAGTTGTAACAATGGAGGAAAATATTATATTATTCTTCTTGTAGTTAAATATTTTAATATTCTTCTTGTGGTTTTTGAAAATAAAATCGTACTTTTATGTTATTCACACATTAAGAGTGTTGTTAAATGTTACATTAGTTAATATATTAATTTGATTAAACTATTACTAATTTAGTATTGAACCTATATGGTCAGACACAAACATAGTGTTTTAATTTTGACTAAAAAAATATTTTATTATTTAATAATTAAATTGGATAATTTAATTAGTCAAATATAAATTTTTTAAGTAGAATATTATTGTATTTTTTGTTGACTCTTAAAATATAAATAATATGTATATAAATTGAGCATATATATATATACTTCAAAAATAAATAAATAAATATATATATACATATAAAGATTTACGGTTTGATTGATTTTGAATATCTTTTTAATGAAATGAATGTATATGTGTGTATTTAAAAGAAATGTATATGGTATATGCAAATTTGGAAGAGGAAATAAAGTAGTTTTCCAAATAATTAACATGTATAATTTATTTTAATGAAGTGTGATCATATGAAGGTAATATTTTTAATTAAATATTTAACATATGTAAATTACTCTTCATGATTGGTGGTATATGAAAGAAAAAAAAGATGTTTTCTAATAGATATATAAATTATTTCTATTTTATAGGAGTGTGTGTATTTATAAATTTGTACAAAATAATCTCTTCATAGGTATTTATCCTTGCAAAATAATTGCTCAATTTTCTTGTTCAATTATTCAAATGTTGATGTTAAAAATGGTCTTGGTGGGGAAACATGTAGAATCTTCGTATAATTGAAGAAATTTTCGTTATTCAAGAATAATAGTAATATATAATTTCACAATATTATTTCATAATATAACTTAAACGCAAAATAGATTCGGTTTTATTTCAGTGCAGGTGTTATGAAATCAATTTTTCCTTCACCTTAGTGTTTGTATTGCTTGAAAATATAAAACTAAATATTTGCATGATTTTAGATTTCAAATGATCGATTGAAAGGTGAAGTTTGATATTACATAAGGTTGAACTAGGGAATTGGAACCAAAAAATAGTTTTTAATCTCTTGAAGTCGTGGAAGATAATTGTTTTTAATGAGTTTTTTGTACTTGAAGACAATGATTATATTAGTTTATATCACCTTTAAAATCTAACACCCATTGCTTTAGGAAGATAGAGCTTGTTTACATCCATCATTGTGAACAATCACAATCTCAATACTTTATTTCTTTTGCAATAAAAATTATTTTATCTTTATTAATTTGTTCTTGTAGATAAAATTTTAGCCAATCACTGTAGTGAAAAGAAATTGGTATTAGTGAAAAGAAATTGGTATTCAAACAATAATATATCTGAATATCTTTAAAAAAAATTATTTATATTTAAGAAAACTAAAGAAAATAAAAACAAAATATTTAAATAGAAAAGATCACTTTTTAATATTTAAAGGACAATTTTCTATAATATATATTTTTTTTTGAATTTGTTAACAAATGTCTTGAGGATACTTGTTAGCATTTTCCTAAATATATTTAAGATTTGAAATAAAATATCTTCAGGATTAAAGATTTTTCTTCACATATAATATATCTTATACTTTTTCACTTACAAAATATATCAATATTAATATAATTCTGATTCCTCAAATACAAACAAAATACAAAAACACAACAACAAAAAACCATCAATAAAGTCTATGTGATCAATCTTTTTATTATATACAACTATCACATATGTGTTCTTTTCTCTATCAGTTTGAACATGTTTGAACATGTTATGTGATATTTAAATATATATTTATGATAGTTAGTCCTCTATTTTTAAATTAACTTTTTTATTCCACTATTTTCACATCTGTTGCTCTTTTGGTCATAAAGCATAATTTTTATCATAAAAAATTGTGACATTCAGTCTAAAACAGGTGATTTTCCCCTAAAAATCATATTTTCTCTTCAAATTTATTATTGGAGATTATTTTTAGATTAAAGTTTTAATTTATAATTGAAATTACAATAAATATAATTAAAAAAATTAAAATAGAGAAACTATTTTCGTGAGAAATATACAGATTTAAAACAACCAATTAAACCTATAAATAATTTTCTTTTAAATGTATAAAAAGAATATTAAAGATGTACAAAAAATAAATTAAATAAAAACAGAGCTGATGATAAAATTTATTTGTATGACAAAATTACCCTCCAAAAACCATTTTTAGTTTTTTACAGGATAACACTCATGAGTCTCCTACATTCCTACTTTACACACACACACACACAAAACATCATCACATAGTAACAACAAAAAAAACATGTCCACCATTTCATCCTCAAAATTCACAAACACCAATCTCTCACTCCCTTCATCAATTTCCTCCAAATTTTCAATCTTTCACACAACCCATTTCACCAAACCCATTCCTTTCCCAAACCCACTTTCCATTTCCCTCAAAAAAACCATCACCACCATCACTGTTTTCTGCAAGTTCTCTGAATCTTCAGCTGAATCAGAAGAACCCCTCTTAACCCCAGAAGATGAGTGGCTTCAAAAACTTCCTGAAAAGACAAAACCACTCTACTCACATAGCTTACCTTGCATTGAAGCATGGTTGAAGAATTTGGGGTTCAATCAAAGTAAGGATGATAGAGCTTTGTGGTTTGTGAATAAGCCTGATTGGCATGCTCACCTCTCTCTTGATGTCACTGACCTTTACATTAGGTGAGTTTTTTTCTTCCTCTTATTGTTTTGATTTTGTGTTGTGGGTTCTTGAGTTTTTTATGTTTGTATTGGTTATGTATGTTATGAAGAACTGATACTGACACCAATACCAGACACAATACTGACACTGATACGGCGACATTTGTAAGGGTGGGTGGGTAGCTTAACTGATTTGAGCTAAATGTTAAAGAATTGGAGCACATGGGCTCAAACCTGGGTGAAGGAGAAAAAAATACTAACATTTCAGCTAATTATTAACTTTGGTTGTTTAAAAAAAAACGACACTGTAATAATTTGAGAAAATGAGTTTGCCGAATGTAATTAAAGTGTCCGTGTCGGACACTAGAACACACCTTCAATCAGAAATGTCGGTGTTACTTTGTATGAATGTTTACACTTTACACAAGGGGCTATGCTATGCTATCCACCTTTGTGTGGTTCAAAATTGCTCAATTGGGTTGGATATGCAAGTTGGAATTTTGTGAAGAGTCTAGCTTCGATTAAATTTTGTTAGTAACAAAGGTTTTATGTAGTGTTGTCAAATAGCCGCTATAGCATGATGGGATTTGAATAAATCGCTATTGCTCTGCAATATTGTATTTAGTACAAAGTATTATGACATAGCCTCTATTGCGGCACTATAGCACTTTAGCATAGAGAAACTTGAACAAATCACTATTTTAAGCGATTTGCAGTTGATTTTAAATAGCGGTCGTGTTGCAAATCTTGATTTTTTGTTGTTGTAAACGAATGTTAGTGGTTAATTTGTTAGGGAGAGAGAGGTTTTGTTAGTAGCAAACATTGAATCCTAGACCTCCTACATTATATTACTTAGGTGTTCCAATAATTACCACTTCTTGATATTGCGGAGAATCACAATCAAATGTTTCTGATGAGGTTTCAACCATTGTCGGAGAGACATAAAAAACCTTAATATGACGGCTCAAAATGCGTTTGCGGACCTTTTTTTAAAACCCTGAGTAGACTAAAGAATTTGTTTTGTCCATTAGATAATTGACACAGTTGCTAGAAGATAAGTATGCTAATACCTTCTCACAAGCACATTCAAAAACTACAAAAGACCTAAAAAATGTAATAAACCTTCTGTTTGTATTCAATGAGAATGAATTACAATGTTCCCCCACTCCTATGCTAATGGCATTGTGGCTTGAAGTCTTCAATCCTTCGAACTTCTTCTCAATACTTTTTCAGCATCCCATGGAATTGGAACTTGAAAGTAACATCAATAGTTTGATTCACTATCAGTGATTACGGTCCAGTGTTTGCTCTAAAAGCTTTCATATGCTTCATCTCCTTAGGCCCTGCTTTCTTCAAACGAATGAATTTTTTTTAGTAATGAAATGAGTTTCTTTTACAATAAGAAATGTTAACTAAAAATATGCTAGGAACAAATGTTGTCAGATATCTACCTTGGCAGTGCCATAAGGGATTGTAGTGGCAGATTTTTTTTACAACCACCACGAACAATTTGTTAAGGGTGGCTGCGCCATGGCATTTTATAGCTGATATGGCGGCTTAAAATGGTGGGTTTTTTTGGCTTTTTGCCATGGTCTACCATCCGCAGTCGATAACATTGCTTGGAACAAAATCTTTATAAAATACGTCCTATCAAAAGTAGGAGTTTGAGCGAAACATCAATGATGTTTACTCGGAACAAAGTAGCAAGAAACACTTTCTAGAAGTGCTATTCTCAATAAATGCAAAAGCAATTAGGCACTATTAGTTAAGGATTCGGTGCAGTCACTTACTGCACGCATTCACGTAGTCAATGAATTCGACAATCTAGATCTCTTGTTCAATAATTTTAGTTTTTAAAAAAATTAAAACTATTTGAGATTCGGGCCTTTTGATCTAGATCGAACAGTCAACAATTATTGATTGCATAATTACGTGCATTTAGTGACTAACTGAATCCAATTTCTACTATAGTGATTCTTAACATCCTTTAGTAAGAGCCGGTTTGGATAGGGAGAGAGACAAGTGATTCATCAAGCACTTATAAAAAAGAAAAGTTGAAATGATCTTACAATGACTAGGTCTTCTAAATAATATCTTCCTAAGCAAGTTTAAATGAGCTTACACACCTTAAATTTTTTTTCTTCATATTTTTCTATTTCTCTCTTCTTTATCAGCATTTATAAACTTAAAGACATTTCTCATATACTGACACATGTTGGATATTTTAACTCTCTCCATGTTGACATTGAATATTTTAATTTGGTGCAGGTATTTGAAGAGTGGACCTGGGAATCTTGAAAAAGATGTAGAGAGGAGATTTAGTTATGCTTTGAGCAGAGAAGACATTGAGAATGCTGTACTTGGAGGACCATAAATAACCATTTTGCTTTCTACTGTCAAATATACAATGCATGGCTTAATTCCTTGTTGGAAATAGTTAGTAAATTCAAATGTTAAATTATTGATTTTCATGTCAAATTTCCCTTCTAATCAAAGGACTAAAGAAAATGTTTTATGATGATGGGATAATTTGCAGGGTTTTGTAAAGTGAAAACTTATGCCAATTATCATAGTGTCCCTCTTGTTTCCCCTTATTTTATTAGCATTTACACTTGATTGGTGCTGAATTTAGCATATTGAAGTTATTATGTTGGTGGCACAGTTTTTGTTTTTATTTAAGAAAAAAAACCACAATTGTAAGGAACAAATTTAAATCTCCTTAGAGATAATTGTAAAATGGTTATTAGTATCACTTTAATATGTATATGAGGTAAAGGGGTATCCTTGTTGCTCAATCTATGGTTGGGATTGTTTGAAGATGTGGATAAATCATGCCAAAAATTATTTAAAGATCTTTTATCTTATTTATTTGTAACATTTTAGTTTTTTATTTTATTTTTCTATTTTAAATCTTTTATTTTTCAAAAAGCACATAAGATTATCTTTGTTTTCAATTTTATAGTTAAAAATGTTATGTGTCAACTATCAAGTGATTTGGCAATAGTTTCGTCATTTTTCAATTACTTTTTTTCCACCTAAAATTTTAAAAGAAGAATTAGGGTTTTCTAAAAAAAAAGTTAAGAATCCAAATCTTTTTATCTTCTTTCCTCTAAAACTTCAATCCAAAAATTGAGATCAGAACCCTAAAAATCCAAAACACGTGAAAAGGAAGATGATTTAAGAAACTTTTTTTCTTTTTTAATTTCTATGTCTCTACCTACGTGAAGCTCTCATTAAAAGTAGATTCAAATTCATTCATTTTAAATCAAATAATTATACCGTGTGAATGATAAGTATAACTATACCGTGAATATTTAGTCGACTTCTAGTCACTATTGTAAGAAAAAAATGCAATAAATTAGTTATTATTATAAACAAAAGTTAAATATTTTTTAATTATTTAATACTATTATTTTTAATATATTTTTTATTTAATTCAAAAAAAATTAATGCAGCTAGTTAAACATTTGACATTAAAAAGAGACTAATAATTTTGAGTCATGTTTTAAATAAAATCTAGAAAATTAATTATGGATAACTTAATTTCTTAATAGTAATTTTAATTATTTGTTTATAAGCACTTTTTGTTATTTTTACACATGAAAAAAAGTAGGTAATATATAGAATGTCTGTTTTATGCATAAATATTACTAAAATACTCTTTTGTGTATATATGTGTTCAACTTGAATTTCTCACCTCTCAAAATAAATTAGTAGTGTAAATAAGTAGTATTATCTCTATCCTACAGTAACGGTCGCATTTACAATACAATTTTAACTACTTTTTTTAATTGTACCCTCCAATTAATGCAATGTACATCATTCTTATTTTTTTATGTGTAAAATGGTTAAATGAGGAAGTTATTTTGAGAATAAAAAAAAAATGCATCTATTAAATCAAATAAGCTTATTTTTCAATTTAAAATGACCAAAGTTAGTTGTCAAAGATTATTAGAAAGTTTGTAAGTGAGGATCCAAGTCTTTTTCTCTATCCATTATTTCTTTCTTTTTGTTTACACTTTCCTGACTTGGATATTGTGAGTGGATTGGAACCTCCATATGGGTTGCCTACCACTTTGTACAAGTGCAACTTCTTCTCCATCCTTCACCATTCCTTGCTTCTACACCAAGAAACCAAAACAAATATTAATATTATCACAATCTTAGTTTAGAAATATGACTTTGAGAAGTTGATGTATTATTTTTAGCCACAAATTCCAACAATCAAACTATAAATTGAGTTTATATTTAATGCAAGTTTAAGGCTCGTTTACTTCTGGTATTTCCTTATTTCATTGTCATTTATAAAATAAACATTACATAATATATTATGGAAATTTCGAAAATGCATTTTAAAAATAGATTGAATACAACAATAACAACAACTAAGTTTTATTCTAATAACTAGGGTCGGCTACATGGATCAAACGACGTTATAATGTTCCATCATATAGCATATATCTTTCCAATTCATTAAATCTCTAGATCTTTCCTGATAATTTCTTTTATAGTTTTTTTGGGTCTTCCTTGCCTTTTGATTTGACTACCCTCCTTCTGAACTATTCTCTTTACTACATAATCTACAGGTCTACTCTCCACATGCTCAAATCAACTAAGTCAAGTTTCTACCATCTTTTCTACTATAGGTGCTAGTCCAACTATCTCTAAAACTATCATTCTTAATCCTATCTTGTCTAATCTTTTCTACTATAGATTGAATATTTCTAAAAAAAATTCAAAACATTGTTATCAGTGTTTCTGCAAATGCATTATCTCTAGTTAGCTTACATATTCTCACTATCGCAACTAAACACGAAAATTTATAACCAAATGTTACTCCAACCACTCACATAAAAATTAAAACCGAAAATGTAGTTAGAAAGTAAATGGTGCACTTAATAAGCTATTTTAAAAGGAAGAAACCTTCTGAAAGAAATTATAAAGCCAATTGTCCCCTACTTACTAGTTCCATAATGAAAAATATGTTTGTCAAAGTAAAGGTTAGATAGTAGAATCAGCTGAGATTTCCATTTATATGTTCAAAACAAGAAACATCTATCATGTTACTTGGTTAGATGCAAGGTTTTAGAAAAATGTTTTGCGATCGCAATCTGAGCCGTGACATCAAGGTTTTTGTTGTCTCCATAACCACAGTGCGACCGTGATCAAAGCCACGTCAATTGCAATTTACTGCAATTTTCCGCAATATAAAGGATTGCAGTTGCGATGTGATTTAAAACTTTGGTTAAAAGTACTATGGACACAATAATTCAATATCTTTATATTTCTTTCAAAGTTACCTGTAGAAATTCCAAGGCTCTTTTGAAAGTTTCTTCGGAATCATCACTGAACTCCATGTGTATAGGACAAACTCCTTGATACAAAGCCAGTCTTTGCTGTACTCTCTTCCTGCATGTCCAGCAAAAGTAGGTAGCTAATAAATTTGTCATAATATAAAAGAATATAGATGCAACCAATTCTGGTTTAAAAAATGTTTCATGGATGGACAACGGCTTTTTGGTACACTTGAGACACTTGATTAACCGCGTACAAAAATATGGTTAATTCAGTTGAGTAGTTGGTTAATTTATATCATGTTGAAAATTGTGGTTAATCATGTAGTTGAATTAACCACATTTTTTTCCGTGATTAGAATTAACCATTTACTCAACTGCATTAACCACATTTTTGCACGTGGTTAACCAAGGGTCACACGAGTGTACAAAAAATGGGTGTCCATGTATCATTATTGTTCTGGTTTTATAGACACGTGTCAACAAAACGACATTCAACAAGCAGTTTCAAATGCAGACAGCACATATATTCAACAAGAAAACTGAGAAAACTTCAAGTTAATGATCAAACGAAATTTAGTGTTGTCAATTGCAAATCGTTAAAAATAGCGGTTTATTCCAATTCTACTCTACTATAGCAGCTATCTGACAACACTTTGTATTAAATAGCATCAGAGAATAAGGTAAAATATCCATACACATACAAGTTTCTTCATCAATAAGAGAAAGGGGAAGAAGATAACTCACTCATCGGTGAAAGCAAATATTGTGCCAGAAGGACGATAGTGACTCAGAAGGATAGCCATGAAACCCGTTCGAGTGAAGACAACAGTAGAGGTTCCAAGGGTATTAGACATCATGGTTGCATGGTATGCAAACATCTCACTCATATGATTCTACATAGAACAACATAAAAAAAATATATACAACTATTAATTCTTATAAACTAAAATGAATTACCAAAAAAGGAATGTCAGAAGAAATTTTGATTGAGCGTAGACCTTGAACACTTGACCAATATTAGGCGGCATTTGACCACCTTGTATAGTGGCTTCTGTCCGTAACGCTACTGTGTGCATCACTTTCACAGCTTTTAGTGGGAACCTGCATTATAATTAATTGAATAAATATTTTTTACTTCTATATAAACTTGTAGTATGTTAGTTAATGTGGTTAGAGCATGCAAATATAAGGTGATCCTGAAGCTACTAGTTGTAGCTTTTACTTGGACGTGAGTTGTTGCCGTGAAATTCAATGTTTCCAAACACACTATTAGAAACATTGCCATTTTAAATCCATATTTTTCAACAAGGTCATTTACATACTTTGCTAATGCTACTACTAAAATACAGTAACCCTATAGTAACAATAGCATATAAAATCACACAATTACATACCTTAAAAATTGCACATTATTAAAATTCAAAAGTGTTCTAGGTTGTGTTTAACACATGGACAAAAAAGAAAGAAACATATTGTATTGATCGATTATAAGATTGGCTTCGTGGCTAGAGTGAAGGAGTCAGTGAGTGGAGTGATAAGGACGTCGAGAGTTCGATCCACACCCTCAGCAAAATACTAACAATATTAATTACTAACATTGATTGTTGCAAAAAATAAAAAGAAATAAAAACAATCCATATTTTTAATGGAACCAAAACCACTTTTTTTTAAGCTTTAGTTAAGTTTAGTTGTTTGAAACGCTTTTGTCAAGTTTAGTTAAATTTGTAAATGTACCAAAAAGAATACAATAATGTGTAGTGTCATGTTCTAACAATGCTACCTTAAGGTAATACTAGTAATTTTTTGCTGAACATGTGTATGAGAAAAAAGTATTGGGTGAGAAACCAAAACACTAATAATGCACTTACTTTCCATGAGCAGTTTCTCCAGACAGCATTATTCCATCAGAACCTTCTCGAACAGCAATAGCGATATCTGATACCTCTGCTCTAGTTGGAGTTGGATGAACAATCATGCTTTCCAGCATATTGGTTGCAACAATCACAGCCTTCCCCATGCTACGGCACAAGTTGATTATCTCTTCCTACATTTACATGCAATGACGACATTAAGACTTAAGATGAGTTTAACTTGATGTCAAGTTACATAAATAATACCAATGAATAATTATTAGATTTTTATATTGGGTCTAATTCATCGTTACAAAACTGGCTGGTAAAGTGAGGAATGCCTCTCATAAACATATTTTTAGGTCATATCTTATTCAATGTGAATTTCTCTTAACACACACTTTGACGCCCCATAATGGATATCTTGAGTGTGACCTGATATAGCGGGTGACCCAACAAATCTTGAATAGGATCTGATACCATATTAAATTTTTATATTGGACCTAACTTATCTTTACAAAATTGGCTAACTCATCCTTACAAAATTGGCTTGTCGGGAGAAGAATGTCTCTCACTTTTAAACACATTTTCAAGTCATATCTATTATCTCATCTAATGTGAATAACTATCTTTACCTGCAAAAGAGGAACCTCTTCAATAGGGAGCTCAGCACCAAGATCTCCTCTGGCAACCATAGCCTAAACAAGAAGGCCAAAGTAAACAGGTCAACGTTAACAACCAGCACAGAAGCACTCCAGAAACTCGACCAACTATCATAAACCACCGATGAAAATACATTGATGCAGCAAGCATAAATAGATAATAATAATAATAATAATGCAAGGGTTAGACTAGCACCCCATCAGATGCAGTGATAATTGAATTCAAATTTGGTATAGAGTCTGCACTTTCAATTTTTACAATTACATGTATATCAGCACCACAGCCTGCATTATTGAACGGGAAATTCGTCATATTCATAATATAATTATGCAACAAACTAATCCATCAAAATTTAAAGAGTATTTTTTTTTTTTGGTTAAATATTTACTCTTCAAATAATTCTTCAGTTCATGAACAACTTCAGCATCCTTAACAAAGGAAACAGCATAGAAATCAACTTTGTTATCCACTCCAAATTTGATATCATCCCAATCCTTCTCTGCAACAAATCAATGTGAAGATTATATCCACACCAAATCACCATCAACAAGAGTTGATTATTAAATATGAATTCTGACCAGTTATTGAAGGCAGTGTTGCACTTTTTCCTCTAACATTCAAATGTCTCCTAGACTTGAGCTCTCCTCCATCAACAACTTCACATTTCACTGAATCCTCTGTCTTAGACTTAGCGACCATTGACATCATGCCGCCTATATCATACATAAAGTGTCATAAGTTCATTGAAGTATTATTTGCGCATAGCATGCATCAAGAAGTTAGCAAAATTTCCCTTTCACCAAAAAGTTGAACCATTTTTTATTAATAAATGACAATTGAAGATAGGAAAATTCTAAAGTCCACCATGGCCATGTTTAAAAATCACTCAAAACTTTAACAACAATTGACGAAACTCCTCGAAAGTATAAGTTAACAGTTCCCCCGTCTTTATGCCTGAGATGGTGGCTTGATTAGTGTCAGTTCGATGAGTTGAGTTTTAAGAGACACATTCGTTTTTCCTTATTTTTATCGAATTGACTTTGATCGAATTATTGTGTCATTCATAAAGACCAATAGGACCGTTGCAAGAAGTGTCGTGTCGTCGATCTTTGTTAGAGTTTTGAGTAAATTTTAAGCATTGGTCAATAGTGAACTACCTATAAAAATGGTTCACCGTAGAATTCGTCTTGAAGATATCACCAAAAAAGTTCCATCATTTTTATAGAATAAAATGACAAGTGAAGATATCTCCAAAATTTCCCTTTCACCAAAAAGTTCCATCGTTCCTAAAATACCCCAAAATTAATATATGTCTTAATTTTCTATGACACTTTCATTCCCATTGAACAAGTTCTTATGAAAAGCAGTCTAGGAATTACAATTACTTTTTTTTTACTAAATTAGGAAAATTAATTGTTATTAACAAAATGTCTTAATAAGGGTGAAGTTAAATATTTTTGCTTATAATCGAGACCAGAGAAAGTATGCATTTTGAATATATTGATTTATTAGTAGATAACCATACCATCAACAAGAAGCATGTCCCCCGGTGCTACATCATTGACAAAATCATCATAGTTTACGCTGACACAATCTGCAGTTCCAACGCCTCTTTGAATAGTAAAAGTGAATTCCTGCCCACTTTCTAAATTGATTGGTTGTGGCAAATCCCCACTCCTAACCTCAGGACCCTAAAATTAAAGGAAAAAGTATCAGATAATACAAATAAATAATCGTGATTTAAAAAAAATTGAGAGAAATTGCATGCATAAGCATCGTATTTTATCTATATTGTATATGAAGGTAGGTTTGGGAATCTTTGAAACATGGTTCCATGTACAATGCAGTTGCTAGTGCATCCCCATATTGCGGCACTCCACACTGCAAGAGCGAAGTGCTCAGCTACAAGCATTCAAGAGGGGCTTTATCGTCTTCTTTTGTGCTTGTATAGCAGCTATAATGTTTTCTATGAATTGTGAATCCACTTATGCTTTATGGTCTTTTATCACTCACAAGGATGCTTTATGCTTCAACAAAATTCCTTGTAATTTTGTCACTACACATTAATGAGCTTCTTCTTTTAAAAATGCAAATGGGGAAGGGAAAATTATTATTAATCAAAGTGACACTAAAGGCTATTGTAGAATTGTCTCTAAAGGGATTTGAACTCCGTCCATTGAAGTTAAAAAGCCAAACTCTTATCACTAAGTTGACGCCCCATGGATGCTAATGAGTGTCTTATCCTAACATACATAGACCTAAAAATACAAACATATCACATTCTAAATTCTCATTTGTTAAAGGGGAAGAATTAAACCTGTCACTCGGCAACAAAGGAATAAGGTAAGCATGTTATTTACAATAGGAATCATGCATGCCTACGACATCATGGGTTGTATCTTCAGAAATATAAGAAGACACCGGCTTAAACTTTGAATTATTGATTAGGATTATTCCCTTTTTCAAAATTAGTGTATATATAATTTGCTGATTAGGATTAATGTTGTCAAATAGCAGCTATAGTGACACTATACCATAGCACAATTTCAATAAATCACTATTGTTCCGCAATACACTATACACTATTTAGTACAAAGTGTTGTCATAGAGCAGCTGGCTGTAGCGGCGCTATAACATTGTAGCATTGCGGAATTTGAACAAATGTTATTATCTGCGATCCACAATTGACAACACTAATCAAGACAACTTTATATCTTTAAAATTTGAATCTAAAGTTTCTTTATCTTGACAAGATTCTGCATAACAGAATCCTTATCATTAGTAGCTTCATTAAGATCTCTTTTTGTTAGTCTTGGAGGGCTTTGGTGAGGACAAGGTTGCTTCTTTCTTTCACATAAGTCGAACAAACAGATTCTACCGTGTCTAGACCTATGACTTGATTCCACACAAAGTAATCATGGAAGCATATTGTCATGTTCAAATGAATTTGTTCAAGATCTGGTTCTATAACATCAAGAAATAAATAGGATTTGGGTATGAAAATTAATCCCCGTAACAATCCAAACTACAACTTTAGCAACACACTATACTCAGAAAAATCAATTGGAAATTACTTACAAGGAAATTTTAATCACTATACAACAGAAAATCAACAAATGCAATCAATTAGTAGCATTTCATTAAATCATAATTGAATGTTGAAGTAAGAACAAACCTTAGTGTCAAGCATAATTGCAATAACATTGTCTTTAGATTGTGCATTATATTCTTTAACCAAATCAATAACTTTCTGATGAGAAGCATGATCACCATGAGACATATTGAGGCGAGCGACATTCATACCAGCCTCAGCCAACTTCCAAATCATTTCCTTTGTATTGGTAGAAGGTCCAATAGTACATACTACCTTCGTCTTACGCCTAACCGTCGGCTTCGGCCACATTCCAACAGAAGTATCACCATATGGCTGCACCCCATGCAAATGATGCAAATGCACCTCAATCTAATCGCCATAGCACAAAAAGGGTCACAACAGTTTTCTCAAAAAAAGCTCAAAAGAGTAACTTTCTAATTTAGTTCATAAAGCATAATTGTCTCCTATTTAGTCCTAAAGTACATGAAAATAATAAGTAACCACTAAAATTTTATCAGTACCATATAAATTTGTCTCTATCATCTTATCGGGCAGTGCTGCCGTAGTCACTAAATGTATCAAAATTACAAAACCATCCTCAAATATGCCTTTTGCTAGTCACAAAATGTGTCAAAATTATCAGAAAGTCCTCAAATATGTCTTTTGCTAGTCACCGAATGTATCAAAATTACCAAAAAGTCTTCGAATATGCCTTCCATTTGTTAGTTTAGTCCATAAAATTATCAATAACAGACACACTCACACACTCAGGGAGGTTTTTGAAGTTTCGATACATTCAGAGACTATAATGACACTGCTTCACACATTTAAAAACCAAAATGAATGTTCACTCAATTTTTATATACTTTATAAATTATACTACTTTTTATTTTTATACATCTTATCGGGCAATGTCACTGAAGTAATTGAATGTATCAAAATTATAAACACATTCTTGAATATTTCTTTTGCGAGTCACTTTGGTTTTCAAATAGTTAGTTTGGTCCTCGAGGTTTTTGAAGTTTTGATACATTAAGGTACTATAATTACACGGCGTCACACATTCACATTCAAGAACCAAAATGAATGTTCATTAGATTTTTATATACTTTAGAAATATACTTCTGAAATTATACTACTTATCATTTGTATACATTTAAAGGACTTTCTAAAATAGAATCTAAAGTGAGAGATTAATCAAACACAAAACCCACAGCCCATTTGAATTTTCCATCATTGCCACATTCTGGGCCATCTCCAAAATCTCAAATTTTCATACTTTCTAAACAAAAAACACCAAAACGCACAAACCTTTGAATCATCTTCAGGTGAAACAGGAACAACTTCAGCAGAAGCTGATTTCCTTGCACTGATTAAACATCTTCTGAAACCAAATTTTGAACATTTGTTGTTCCCTTTTGGTAGGAACAATTTGGAACCAAAAGTTGGAGGGTTTAAGAGATTGTGAGGTCTTTGATGGGTAGATCGAGAAATGGGGAGGGTTGTTTGAATGGATCTTGTAGCAACAACTTGAGACATTGTAATTAGGTTGCAAGAAGAAGATGAAAATGGTGAATTTAAGAAACTTTGAATGATTAATGTGGCGAAGGTTTTAATAAAACAGACAGAAAAGTTGTTGGGAGTTTAGAAAAAGAAGTGAAGTTGTTGGGAGTTTAGAAAAAGAAGTGAAGCCTCGGTTGCATCGAATGTACAGTGATTGTCAGAATTTAAACGTGTATATTATAGGCTAAATTATATATGTGGTCCCTTAACTTAATTTCAGGTAACGTTTTTTTTTTTTTTCCTTTTCGATTTAGTCATTTAGTATGAAAAATAAGTTTATTTGAAGATTTGCGTTACGAATTTGATGAAATTTGTATTATATTGAAGAATATAATTAATTTTATGAGTTTTGATTAAATTTTTTTTTTGAATTTTTGTATAAAAAAAGATAACATTATTGAAATTTTAAAACATAAAATATCAAATTGTCACTTAAAATTAAAATAAATGACCAAGTCGAAAAAAAAAAAAATAAAAGACTAAAACGTTACCTGAAATTAAGTTAAGGACCTAATTTAGCTTATATTATAACACCTATAATTGGCATGGATGTTACAAACCCATTATAGTTTTACTTTAAATAAAAAGTAGGCTTACTCGTACTTTTAGTCCCTCTATTTTATCTAAATCGCGAAGTAGTTCTTTCATTTTGCTTTTTTCTCAATTTTGATTCCTAACAGAATTTTAGTCCAAAACTTGATGAAATTTCATTTTTTAAAGTTGTATTACACTATTTATGATAATATATTTCTGATACAATTATTGCAAATGAGATATTGAAGTATGATGTGACTTCTATTAAGAGCCAAAACTAGGGAGAAACAAAATAGGGGACTACTTTCGCGATTCAGCTAAAATAGAGGGACTAAAACTACAATTAAGCCTAAAAAGTATTTATTGCAACTTTTAATTTGAGTTTTTGTACAAAAAGAAATTACGATATAGCATTAATCATTAAAAACTTATTTAACATATAAGAATCAAAATCCAATTTAAGTTTTTGAGAAAATTAATATTATAATCTCTAAAAAAAGTAAATTGAGTCAAATTTATTAATATTGTTTTTGCTCATAAGTAGTTGAGTAAAAACTAAAAACAACAACATATCTAACTTGTCATCTTCATATGCTCCTAAATCTAAAATCAATAAAACTGCATTAACAAACAAAACATAAACACTAAATAGTAACAATAGTTTATGTGATAAAGGCATTGATTGTATTCTTCACTTGAGACCTATTAGGATACGATTATTAGTTGATATTTTCAAAATACACATTTTTTTTTATTAGAGATTAAATTATTTATTTTTAATCATTGTCATAGATCAAATTATAATTTTTAAAGATATTATATTTAATTAATAATTCGACGCATATGTAAAGATAAAAAAAATAAATTTACATAGACTAAATTGAATCTTTTAGTTATTTTCATAAAAGAAAAAAGGTTTTAACTAAAAAAAATTAATGACGCAGTGTTTTATAAATGAACATTTTTCTTTATACAATTTGAAACGTAAACAAATTTGTAACTGAATTAAATAGTACATAAAAAAAATCTGGAATTACAGGTTTTGAATTTTCTCATTAAAGGCAACATATATGCGCACCCAATTTGATTTTATAGTTAAACAAAATTTCACAATTAAACCTTTCAATAAGAAACGATGTCGTTTCTCCGAAAACACTTCAACATTTCCTTTAATTCCCTTTCTATCCTTCGCGGCAAAACCCTAACATCAAAACCCTTCCCCGACAATCCCACCGCCACCTACTACGACAACCTCGCTGCCGACGTAGCAAACTCCGGCGAGTTCGATTCTCTCCGAGATCTCCTCAACAAACGCATCCAAGACGGTTTCTTCAACACAAAACGAACTTTCAGTTTCATCACCAACACAAATTTCTCACCTTCCTTCCTCAACGACGTCGTAACAACACTCTCTCATCTCAACCCTGGTTTCACGCGCCGAAACGCCTTCGATTCCCTCGTCACGCGCCTCTGCAAGCTTCACCGCGTAGACGACGCACTTCACGTTATTGAATCTATGTCACGCGTGGGCGAATGTAACCTAAGCCCATGCACGTTCCACCCAATCCTCAACCTACTAACAAGAGAAAAATCACTCGACCACGCGCGGCGCGTGGTCGAGTCCATGGCTCGACTCGGCGTGCCGCTCGACTTGACGGGTCACAATTTTTTTCTCACGGCGCATTGTTTCATCGGCGACGTCAATGCGGCGGTCGGTGTTTTGAAAAAGATGGAGGAGGAAGGGTTTTGTGCGGACGCGCGGACTTACGACGCGCTTGTGTTGGGCGCGTGTAGAAAAGGAAAGGTGGATTGTGCTATGGTGGTGGTGAGGAGGATGGTGGACGATGGAGTGCCGATGTTGTATTCGACACATATGTATGTGATTGAAGGTTTGTTGAAGATGAATTGTTGTGAAGAAGCTATGAAGTATGTGAGGTTGTTTAGTGGGAAAGATAAGGCTTTGGATTGTGAGCTTTTTGGGTGTTTGGGTAATAAACTTGTAGGGTTGAATAGAGTGAAAGAGGCTATGTTTGTTTTGGATGAAATGGAAAAAAGGGGTTTGTCAATGGGTTATAAATTGAAGAATTTTTATGAAATGAATTTAGGAGAAGAAAATGATGGTAAATTATTGAAAGAGTAGTGATTGATTGATAGTGGAGTAGTAGGATGAAGGAATGAAGTTTAGAAAAATGGATTCTCTACAGCTAATTTTATGGTACAGTTGAATTGTGGGGGTTCAACCCTGAATATAGTGGGTGGGGTTGTGGTGAAAATGAAGTTGGAATTGTTATATTGTGTGTTTTAAGCGAATATAGTATTGCAATGGTGAAATAATGTAAGGTATTATTTTGTGTGTTTTAAGCAGAGATACTATTTTGCATCAGCAAAAGAAGTTATGCGGTTGAATGGCACAACAAAATCCTCTTTAGCTAATCATATAGCTGAAACTGTTGCTGGAGCTGTAACAATAAGGGCTTTTGAGGAGGAAGATAGTTCTGTTGAAATTGTTGAATGCAGTTGTACTCACTGCTGCAGCACTTTGCCTGGTTATGCTCCCCCTTCAAACTTTTCCCTCAGGTGAGAAATTGGTTGTTATTATCTCTAAATTTTCATTGTTTGAGTATTGTAATTATCCTCAAAGTATTTTCTTTTGTTATTGACCATTCAATAACATCATCTATCTTGATAAGTTTCTAAATTTCAACATCCTTCATTCCAGGAATTATTAAATATTTACTTAGTATTTTCAAATCAATATATGCATATATTATGAATATGACGAATTTCCCGTTCAATAATGCAGGCTGTGGTGCTGATATACATGTCATGTAAAAATTGAAAGTGCGGATTCTATACCAAATTTGAATTCAATTATCACTGCATCTGATGGGGTGCTAGTCTAGGCCTTGCATTATTATTATCATTATTTCTTTATGCTTGCTGCATCAATGTATTTTCGTCGGTGGTTTATGATAGTTAATCGAGTTTGTGGAGTGCTTACGTGCTGGTTGTTAATGTTGACCTGTCTACTTTTGCCTTCTTGTTTAGGCTATGGTTGCTAGAGGAGATATTGGTGATCAGCTCGCTATTGAAGAGGTTCCTCTCTTTTGCAGGTAAAGATGGTTATTCACATTAGATAGATAATGGATATGACTTGAAAATGTGTACTTGAAAATGTGTTTAAAAGTGAGAGACATTCCTCTCCCGACGAGCTGTTTTTCTAAGGATGGGTTAGATCCAATGTAAAATGTAACACAGTCTTTTTAAGATTTGTTGGGTGAACTGCTATGTCGGCCACTCGGGTGACACTAGAAAAAATATGACTTTTGGGAAAAAAGTTTATCAGTTTTAGACTAAATGTCACAATTTTTAATGATAATAATTATGCTTTATGATCAAAACAGCAACAAATGTGAAAATAATTGAATAAAAAAAGTTCAATTTAAAAATAGAGGATTATTTTCGTAAATATGTTAAAATAGAAAAATGAAAAGGGCAATTAAATATTTTTTTTATTACCATATCATATAAAAAAAGTATTAATTTAGTGATGATTACAAATTAATCTCTAATAAATTCAAGAGCACATGAATGAGATCATTTAAGTCTCTTCTAATTTAACATGAAGTCCTCTATTCAAATCGAATTCTGGTAATGTAACAATAGCGTCCAAACTTTTGAGTGAGAGTTTTGTCATCTATTATAATTATGTATAATTTAAGATTAGTCTCTACAGTTCACGCGCAGATGATATATCTCATTTAAAATATAAAAAAATATCTAATGAGAGAACACTTTATGCATAAAGTGGATTGTGATCTTCAATATTGGATATTTTTAATAATCAATATTTTCTTAACTAATAGATAATCAAATTTAACACCCCTTTATTTAAGGTGTTTGAATTTCTCACTACTCATATCAATATTATGTTTTAATATATAATAAGAATAATGTTGGTTGATTGATGCTTACGGGGACTCACCATTCCAAGGTCTCCCATAGTCAAATCTTTGCCAATGATATCCGTCTTCACGGTAGTATTTTCTTATATTTTTATAATGTTTTTTTTAAGTATTTATATAAAATTAACATTTTTTTAAATCTAGCTATTATTTAGTTAATTAATAAAACCTTTTCTAATTTTCCTTATTTTTCATATTAATATTATAATTTCTTTGATATTTATTAAAAATAATTAAATATTTAGAATTTATTATTATAATTAGATTAATTTTAAAACACTGTTAATGTAAAAATATTTACACGATAACTTATATGTTATATGTATGACTTATAAAGAGAGTATACTGTTAAAGTAAAATATTTTTAAATACTTAATTATTTCAACTATTAGTATAATCAATTTACAGTGTACAAAATATTTATAATATATATATCAACAAAATTCTATTAGTATATAATTTAATTTTAAAATGTCCGTATAAATACATTACTAATTAATCACAGTGAAGTATTTTAAAAAAACACAATAATCATTTATATAGTCTTTAAAGTAATTATAATTACATAGTTTTTATTAATTATTTAACTATTATGTTCGACGTATTAACAATACATATCAACTACGTAGAGTTTAATCTTGCATACAAATTATTATCACGCAAATAACTTATTTAACAATTAAAGCCTAAAGATTTTTTACCACAATAAAATTAACCAATTTCATTAAGCAATAAGAGAATGAATATAAAAATGTACATCACAGCAAATATGGGAGCTAGCAAAACATTAGATATCTTAACTAAAGCATAAAGGATCTCATTTGTTAATCTTAGACTAAACACAGTGTCTTTTTTATATGGACAAATATTAATAAATTAATAATTAAATTAAGTTTTTTGAATTTTTTAGTTCACAAACTAAACTAAACTATCTATGCGATACAAATTAAATATATCTACACTAAGAAAGAGTAACATCAAATTTAGAGATATTAGCAAGTTTTCGATTACAAATCTATTGTAAAGCTTGCAAAAGACCAAAGATCTAACATGCATTTATTGAACAAATCAGCATAGACATCTGGTCAGGATCGACCCAAAACTAAAACCAATAAAGTTAGAGTTTTGAACCTATGAAAAACAATTAATTTTTCATGTATATTTAGGTTTCAAAAAATAAAAATATTAAATTAGTACAACCAACAATAAGTCTCACATTTAAAAAAAGATTCAACCATTTATATATTTAAATAAAATTATAATAAAATATTATTGTTAGTATTAAAAATGCCTCAATTACTTATTACTTATGTCTCAATAAACCTGACACAAATCAACCAAACTCATCCATAATGCACATGTCAATACTAAAACACCCATACGGAGGGGAAAATGAGGTATCAACATTTTGAGGTATTCAAAAATCCAATAATTAAAGCTGGCAAAGTAAACGAATATAGATTTGGATTGTAACAGATCGATGAAAATAATCCATTTACAATTTACTAAAAAAAAGTTCTTAAAAAATATCTATTTCAATCCATCCATTAAAAATAAAAATAATTCAATCCATCAATTATCATATTTTAATGGATGGATATCCATCCAATCTACTTAGTAATTTTTTAAATATTATAATAAATTACATATCTATAATAATAATAATAATAATAATAATGGTTTTTATTTATTGTAGCAAAAAAATAATTAATAATTTTTCTTATTCGTAAAACTAATTTATTTATTATTTTAAATATAAAAATGTTTTAAAAATATTAAAAAATACCAAAAATTACTATTTTTAAGTATTTTGAATAAGTTATTTTAAAAAATGTTTGTTTATTTTATTTAAAAAGAACAATTTATTATTACTATTTTTGAATAGATAATTCATTAATAATTAAATAATAAGGGAGGTGGGCGGAGGCGATGGTACCGACCACCACCAATCACCATCATATTTAAAATTATGATTAATAAATTATTATTTTTTTAAACTAATGCGAAAAGTTTAAATTCTATTTTTTATTTCAGCAATTAAGAAAATATTTTTTTAATAAAAGTCTTTTTATGATCAAAATATATTATTGTTTAAATTGTTTTTAAAATATAATATGGATATTAGTAATAAAAATAATATTTACGAACTTTGACTTTTTAAAAAATAGTTTTTAGAATAATTAATTTTAAATTAATTTTAAAACATATAATAAATAAAACTATTTTTAGAATTAATTACTTTTAAAATAATAAAAAAACTATTTTTAAAATAGCTTTGTAATAAGAAATATTTTAGTAAATAAATATATAATATTTTTTTTAAATTATATATATATATATATATATATATATTAAATGGAATATGTTGGATTTTATTAAATAAACTAAGCGACCCATTTGATTTTGAAAAAAAAAATAGATGAATTAAATTCATCCATATTTTTAAATGGATGGATTGGATCAAATCCTTTCAAATTTATAATAGGTGATTGATGGTTCAAATTACCTTCCTTACCAATAATTAAATCAAACTATATAATAAAAGTGTTTTATAGGTGAACTAGTTCATAAAAATTGAGAACCAAATTATTTTTACAAAATAGTTTTTAATCAAATTGTTTTAAAAATACTAGAATCAAATTAAATTGAATTGTTCCAAATAAAAAATAAATTTTATTGTCCAAAGATCCCTCTCATCTCTCTCTCTCACCGCTACTCTCCCTTTTCCAAACTATAAACTAAACCGAACCGTTTTTTAACTGATATAGTTTATTTAAATCGAGGACTAAATTGTGTTTATAAAAATAGTTTGTTGTTTTTACACAAACATTTGAGTGCAAAAGTATCACATCATAGATATTAGCATCCCAACTATGTTGCACCCTTAAAACTACCATATAAAAAATAAAATAAAAAGTTTGGGGAACTAGGTCAAAACTAAAAAAAAAACAAAAGTGAACAACATTGCCTTTAAAAGCCTTACATGAAGAACCCAAAGAGATAAAACACAAATGAAGGAGAAAATAGTACAATGTAACAAAATAAACATAGACAAAAACAAACCTAAGAGAAGCATTAACTAAAACGATAAAAAAGAATGTTGTACCGATTGCAATTAAAGTCATTCCAAAGATAATGAGGAGACAAATTTCACCAAGTAAAACAATGAGTATAAAAATTCACATGAATCAATCTGTCGGTGCACATATTTCTTTTCATGTAAATATGAGGGATGTGAAATTGTATTTGTCTTATAAGAAATATACAATTCAACCAATTTATTAATTGAATTATTTTTCAAACACGAATCAAACTAAATTGAATTGTTCCAAACCAAATTTAAATTTTATTGTCCAAATATCGTCTCTACGTCTCTCTCTTGTTTGTGATTGTACTTAATGCCTTATCTCTCTGTATCTCTATCTTTTTGTTTGTGATTGTACTTAATGCCCTATCTCTCTTATTTGTGATTGTACTCAATGCCTTACCTCTAAATCCTCTAATTATTACCTTTGGTTGTTGACCTATTTTGGAGGACAAGTTATTTTCTCTCTCTTCAATTAGAAAAATAGTTCGCTCAAGTTCATACAAAAACAAACTCAATTTGATTTAATATATATTGTAATAGTTTAGTTCACCTCGAAGAAAAGGAGTTTCATTCACAATTCAATGCATAACACTAGTTCACTAGTTTAAAAACCCGTTATGTTCAATTCATATAGTATCTGAACCAATTTAGATTGGTTCTTAACAGCTAAAAATCAATTTGTCAATTTCATGGATGCATTTGTCAATTTTTAAAATTCAAAGATTAATTTGATCAATGCTTATGATTTGAAAGACTAATTTGTCTATTCACTCCATCTTGTCGCACGGGTCACACATAGTTGGCATTTTATATGTGTATTGTTTAGAGTTCAAACGAAAAAAATCTCATCTTAATATCAAATTTTTTTATATTATAAATGACATATTTGTCTTATGTTTTTTTAATATTCATATAACAAGAAAGTTATGTTCTTTTTATGTATCAATTAAAAATATTTATCCTATAATTTTTTATATTTATTAGTATTAAATATTTGTCTTGCGTTTTTTTATAATATTTATTAATACCAGAGATTTGTCTAGTGTTTCTTTTAATATTTATTAATTTTAAATGTTTGTCGTATGTTTTTTTTTAATATTTTTCACAAACAAAAATGTGTCTCGTCCCTTTTTATACATTAGTTATAAATATTTATCCCATTAATTTTTGTGTGTGTTCTTTCCAATGTTTGAAATTGAAGAGGGTAATTTTGATTTTTTTAATATCAATTTTTTTGCTAGAGTTCTCATTTCTTATATTTATAGTTGGAAGATCAAAGAAAATATATAGTTGAAAAGAATATATAACTGAATAGTTTTGATTTGTATATATAATAATGTTTAAAAAATAGTATAAAAGATTATGTAAAAAATTTGATTGAAACCATTTCTTATTTAGTTATAATTTTTTTTGACAAAAAATATAGTTATATTTTCTGTAATTATTTATTTTTGAATTTAATTGTTTATTCTTAAATAATGATTCAATAAAAATTTAAATGAAGATATTTTTGATAGTAGTTCCTTTGTGTATTTTTTTTTTTTTAAATAAACTAATTGAATGTGATAAATTTTTTTATAACTATTGCTTGTACAAGAGATAGCAGTGAGTGAGAAAAAATAGAGCTGGCTTATGAAGTATTGGTAGCATCATTGCGATTCTGCAGACTGAAAATGAGACCAGTATTCCTTGTTCAATAGGTTGTGATATGGACCAGCTTGTAGAATCACCCCATCAGACATTAACTGTAAATAAAATAAAATAATTGTTCAACCATCATTTTGTTTTAAATCAACCACATTATCATCAACGGTAAAAAAAAAAATAATAATTGTTCCACTTAAATTTAGTTCTAAATCAGCCACATTAACGAGTGATGCACAAGTGGTAAAATATCAGCTTTTATGGCTTAAATAGGAGTCATAAAAGTTATGGCTTAATGTAGCCTTAAATAAGAGTGAAATTTAAATGTTATTAGAGTGCATTTCTAGTGTGCACTTGAAAGTTTGTACGAAACCTTTCACACTGAATTTGACAACATTGTAATTATACTAATTGGGAAACACTGAACATTAAGATGGTATTTTATAGCTGTGTTAACACTTAACATTAAGATGGTATTTTATAGTTTATGTACTGCTCTGGTGATTACATGCATTTACAGAACTAGCACCTCCATTGCTGTATGTTCCAATCCTTTATTGGATGCTTCTTGTTGTATTCTTTAGGTACATTTTCAATAAGTGTATTTGGTAATGATTGGTTCAGTATGTAGTAATATTCTTTTTATATGGTTTTGTTTCTAATTTTACTGCTCCTTGTGGTACAGATTTCCATGCATGACTTTTTCTCCACAGGGTTCCACTTTTTCTTTTTTAATTTATTTTAATAATGATGATATGAAATTATTTCTAGTGGGCTTCTTATACTAAAAGGCCTAGGTTGATATAGTTTGCTTGTGCTGGCCTTCTATGGTAGTTCCTTTTCTCTGTAACTTATTTAAAATCAGAAAATGTGAGTGGATACAAGATTCTAATGAGAAAAATACTCTTCCACTTTTTTATATGCACTACAACTGCAAACCACTTTATATATTTTCACTTTATATATGAAATATTTAAAGGTAAATAATCTGCCTTTGGACTTACGACATGATATGAAATTTTGACATCCTTTGAGCTATATACCTATCTAGTGAGAACAAGCTTAGATTTAGTTATTTTTATTTTTATTGTTGTTCTTAAAAGTGGATGAGCAGGATGATTAATTTCCAGAGTAAAAGCTCAAACTATTAATTAATTAAAATATAGAAGCAGCATTGCAACAAAATCCAACAAATGTCATTCTTCATTATATGATGTTACTTTAAATATGTAGAAGCAGGATAAGCACAAACAATATCTAGGGAAATAATTACAAAAATGAAATAATTGATTTCAAAATTTATGATTAATGATTACATGTAGGCAACAACAACAACAACATTAACAATGACATAACCAATGCTTCAAGATGAATGAGCTTACCAAAATAGAATCAAATGCTGGGAGGAAGTCGACTTGATGAGTGACGAGCAAGACTGTTTTTCCTTTGAGTCCTTCTATGATGTATTCCTGACATGTACAAGTAGTATGTGAAGAAAATATGTAATTACATTAAACAAATCTTTTGCAGTATGTGCATCAACAGCACTAAATGGATCATCCAATAGATAGATATCAGCATTCTGATACAGAGCATATGCTCGTGAATATGCTAACTTCCCATGAACATCATCAATCTGTAATTCAGAATAGAGAATCAGACCCCAATTAATATTTAATATTACAACTGAAATGTATGGCACATAAAATTCACTACAGTAAGTTGAATTATATGATAGGACATTAATACATCCATTTAACTGATACCAACACACTGGTTGTTGTTATTTTAATAATAAAAATAGGAATAGCATCCAAGTTATAACCAATTCAGAGTGTCACATGATTTAGGAGTGTTTGTGTGGTAAAAAGAAAATAAAAGCTTACAGTTCCCTTTGTTTTAGAAACTTCTCCAAGAATTGTTGCTAAGAGGGTTGATTTTTAAAATGTGTTTCCCATGCATATAGCTTCAGCACTTTCATATTCACGAGTGCCTTTGAACTAGCCTTTAATCTCTCATCTTGTGCCACCATAATTTTGCTCTGAAACTTGTGCTGTAACTTAGCTAGTGGAGCGTTGCAAAGCACAGTGAGAACTATCACTGTCAATGATGCCAGTGTTGCTAGTCCAATTGTGCGGAACAGAATTACTAATGCAATACACAGTTGGAGAATTGTTGTCCACATCTGGTGAAACCAGAACGGAAATTCTCCAATTCTATAAGCAAAGACTGTCATTAATTTCTCTTTCATCATCTTTACATTCACATGCTTTGTATGTGCATAACAGCAACAAAGTTGCTCCTAGAAAAGATATAACATCCAAAGCTACCCTGAGGGACAATTCTGTGTTTCCAATTGCATAAGATGTGGTTAAAGCACATAATATACAAGAAACAAAGAATATGAGAATAGAAAACAACCACATCCATGCTCTTGGGATTTTTTTAATCTGAAGACTTATAGTTAAAGTTACAAACAGCCATGTGAATCCATGAAAGAGTTCTAACAACCAGTTTAGAGGAAAGGCATTGTGGGTTTTTCTTATCTTCTCCTCTAAAACCCAAATTCCTAAGCATAAATGCAACAATCCAGCAGAGCCATTGGTTTGATACCATGATAAAGGCTAATTCGTCTTCTCAAAGCTTAAGTTATTGGGTAAGTAGAAGAGGCTACTGAATTATCATATAGTATTTATCAGTATAGCAAACAAAACACCACTAAGTTGGTTTTAAGAAGAAGAATAACATTCCAAAACATAGAAAATAAACCATAAAAAAAAAAAGAAACAAAGAAGAATGGGTTTTTATACCTTAGAATGTGAACTGTTTTCTATGTGTATCATTTAAAAGGAGTAGAAGATGATTGCTACAAATATAAAAAAGAAACAACCAACAAGCGCATTCAGATATATGAATGATACTCTAAAAAACATTTGGTTAATTTAGAAAGAAAGTTGCAGACAGAAATGAAAAAAGAGTTTGAATAGAAAAGTTGAAGGATACAGTAGACTCTTAATATAGTTGATTATGGGGTATTGGATAGGATATATGAATAATTATTTAATATTGATATCATTATAATATTATGGCATTATTATAGTATTATTTGTGGAAAGAGATTGAAGTTGAATATATAGAGCATGTTGGTTCAAACTCGAAATACCTTTCTATCTCCACATTTAACGTCTGAATTAAGGTGAATTAAGGTGTTGGACTCTTAAAAAAAGAGATGAAGTTGAATATCCTCAATAGTTGGTAATCTTTGAAAGAAAGGTTGTTTGTATTACAAGTTAACAACATTTTTTTAGAGGTACAAGTTAACAACATTAATACATGTGAGTTATACGATGACTTTCATAAGCGGTCTATTGTGAACTAATATTTAAAATGATTGAAAATTTTAATGACGGATATTATTCATAAGTAATAGTTCACAACTCCTTTGTCTTTATAGAAAAGATAATGGCTTGATTGATATAAATTCAATAAAAGATATATATTATATTTTTATCGAATTAATATCATTTAAGTAAATGACTGCAACAATAGAAATGAAGATACCATTAACATAACTGATCCTGTTTGAACATACAAATTAAACCCTTAAAATCACTAAATTATAACATTAAGATTCAAATTTCTAACATTTGGTGGTGAGTGGTGGTTTTTAGTAGGCTGAACCCTCAATCACATACTTGTAATGTGTTAAATTGAATATTTATTCTAAGCATAAGATCACATACTTGTAATGTGTTAAATTGAATATTTATTCTAAGCATAAGATATAAATACAAAATTTTAGTGTTCAATATATTGATGTATTTTTTCAAAAGGTAGAATATACTCAAAAAAAGAAAAATTTGGGGTCCTCTCTAAGTGAGTGAGGCTGAGTCTCTAATAGCTATTTTTGGGTTAGCAATACATAACTTTTTCTTTTTTGTTGCTCTATGGCTATTTATTTATCTATTGAAATACTCTTGTATATCACCTTTCTTTTTCAAAAGAAAAAGAATTTTTATTAATAATATTGAAAATAATATTACTCTCTCTGAATAAAATATAAATAAGAATAATAATTAAAAAATTAACATATTTAATTAAAATTAAATATATTAATTTTTTAATTATCTTTTATTTATATTTCATTTTAAAATAGTACGATACATTAGTGAGTTGCAGTACTAAATTCAGAGCTATTGAGATTCCCGAACCATTAAAATATTAAATGAGTGAATGCTTTTAAGATCGCATAATAATTGAATTTCCTTCACCACCCCGTCGACAATAATTTCAGGATTTTGGAAAGTTATTTTATTTAATGTTTTCCATGTGTGCCACTAGTAGCTTTTGTTTCATCCTTCTCTCTCTTTCCAATAGGTTTGCAAATTCATTAAAATTTGCACCCCTTACCAACCTAATATAGTTCTCCAAATACTTAAAAATAACGTAGTTCTTTGGTACTTAGATTTGTTGAGTACCAATATTTTGATTTTAAAATTTAAATATAAAAAAATGATGACATTGAATAATTGAATGTTAGATATCATATATCTAATATAACTTTAGAATATCAAAGTGTTCATCTAAAAACAATTGATATTCGAAAATACATGAATGGCGTTTTCATTGGCACCACACCCATCCATACATTGACCTCCATTATTATCTATAACTCCCCTTGTATCTACCATGTGAAAATAGATACTCTCTCTGTTCCTTATTATAAACAAAAGAAAATCATTTTCTTTTTTATTATAAGCAAAAGTAGTTAATTTTTTAATTTTTAATTTTTAATTTTACCATTCTTATAATTAAATTTTTGTAACAATTTTCTATACATTAGTTGAATAATTTAAGAAAAAATCTCAAGTTGCATGGTAGAGGGTGGTAAGTGGAAAAGTCACATATGAATAAGGACATTTCTAAAATATATATATGTTTTTTTATTAAATCAAAATAATTTGTTAACTTTACCAGATTTCTTTAATAAACTTGCAATTGGTTAAATTTCTTTATAATAAAGAACATATATAAAGAGTACTTTTTCGGTGATAAAGTGTTCCAATTTTCGTGATTAATTATATGTTGAAATTCATCGCTCCTTTTACTTACATCCTCTCGTCATTATTATAAGAAGAAAATTATTTTATGGATATTAAAAATATAGTTAAATATAATTAATTTTTTTATCTTACCTAAAATACAAATTAAATTTACTAAATTATCATTTTTAAATATTAAACATCAACTATCAATATTAAATATTTTTTAAAATAACAAATGTATTAAGAATAATAATATTAAATAGTTAAAAAATAATTAACTTTTATTTATAACAAGGATTAAGATTGAAATCTTTTTGTGTGCGCTTATAATAGTAATGAAAAGAGTATTACGCTATATCCCACTTTCATCGACCTTAATATGTGACCTTATTAGTTCTCCCATATTCACTTTTTGATTTTTTTAATAATAAATTTGTAACATGTAATATGGGGCTAGTAATTGAAATTCATGGATCTGTGGGTGACCTGGACCAGTGTTTATTCTTTGAAGAAGACAATCACTTTTTTACAGAATCAATATTTGGTTTTGATGTTGTCCTTTTGTTATGATTAACGTATACCCACGTTACTTCCACCAACCAAGACTCCCTAACAGTCCTAATATTTCAACAGACCATTTTATGGGGATTCAACTTCAATGCTTGTAATTTTTTTCTTTGAATTTGATTTTTTTAATAGAACGAAGATTAGTGATATATTGAATAGAGATATTTGATTTTTAGGACCAAATATCTTTTTGAAGAGATAGAGTAATAAAGAAAGAGATGAACATGTTATCCTTGTTACACAATTGAGGTTTTAAAGATGAGGTTTTTTCAGAAAGTTTGGGCAACAACAAAAGATAAATTGAAGAAGAACAACTCATGTTCTAAATGAAAATGTAACTATCAATTTATGTCAGTTTATATTCTAAACAAAGAATACAGTAAATATGGCATAAGAAAAGAAAATGGAAGAGGATTGAAAATTTATATCATATATCTAAATTTTTAATGAGCTAAATCTTCGTGAGTGATTAAATTTTACATTTATGTATTAATATATTAGGTATATGAGTCACTTATTTTATATATTCAACATTTAACTCATTTATAGTCGATGTGAAATTTAACTACTGAGACTTAAACCCAACAATAATACCAATAGAGTTGTTACAAGAGATATAGAAGAAGAAACATGGAGATATTAGAAAAGTTTTAATTTTTGTCAAATTTTTTGGAGATGAATAAGGCACAAAAGAGTCATTCACCCACTAATTTGTTAAAAATTGAATGTGAATTCAATTATTATTTTTATATCTCTTTAATATCTTCTAAATGCATGAGATAATTCATAAATAAATATAGTTTGCAAACTAAAAGACAAATTCTAAGATGCACTACTTAGATACATAGTTTACTATAGACAATTAATTTAAAACTGTTCAAAACCCCAATAATTATAGGAATTTTCTCATCAAAGTAAGAGTTTATGGTCTTTTTCATAATTGAAAAATGATTTAATTAATATTTGTTCGATAAAAACAAAAGAACATGATTTAATTAATATTTGTACAATAAAAATAAAAGAAAAAGAGTTCATGTCCTTCAAAACTAATTTTATGGAACTGAGACCAATTAATCCAACGTCGCAACCACAAAGACAAGAGAATTGTTGATTATCGTTACAATTTTACAAAATTTTTAAATATTAATCTATGATAAATTATAAATTATATATGTTGTATTAGCCCTTTGAAACAACCACCTATAATACAAATCATTTAATTGTTTGTCACAAATGTCAGTGTTTTTTACTTAGTTAGATGCAATTTATTCATAATTTTACACATAAATTAGAGTACATAGGTATGTATATTTTATATAATGTGCAAATGAAGATATCACATTTCAAAAAATTCATTTATACCTTGATGATTTCACCCTAAATATTTTAATTATATATTACATACATTAATTTTAATATGGTAATCCACAAATATATTACTATACTAGTACTAATAATAACAAAACAATACAATAATTACCACATCCATTTCTGTATATAAGACTAATTTTATTAATACACAATTTTTTTTATATTAAATGTGTCAATGATATACATTCTCTTTTAAAATTAGTTTTCAATTATTAAGTGATAAAAACGAATGATCTTTCATTTTTTATATATATTTTTATTTGAGAATAAATGATAAATTTCATTATAATTAACTCACAATAATGTTTGAGTTTGAATCTGAGACAAAACATCAAACTTAATAATATCAACATTTGTCAGTTGAAATAGAACTTAAAGAATAATTTCTTTCTATTTAATTAGAGATATTTTTATGAAAATGTAATCAATACGTCTTGTAATTTAAAAATGTTCTTATATAAATAGAAACTATAAAGTTTTATATCACGATCTTACGTATAAAGAGAAAGCTAATATAAAACTGGAATTAACGTGAGAAGTGGTGATTAATTATAATAAAAGCAAGTTTAACTTGAATCCTTAAAGTTAATAATGATAGATTTAGATGATAAATTTTAGGGTACAATAAAAAATAGAGTGTATATTAATATTATAAAGTTATAATTTTCTTTAACTTGTCTACATATATATTCGTATAATATATATTAAAAATGATTAAACTAAATTATTTTAATATATAGATGACATGTCATTCAATTATTAAGAATTTAATTTTAACAATATCAAAATATATTAAATTTTTAATATAAAGTAGAAGTCCCATGATAGAGTAGAAAAATCTTGACCCAAGATGGACCGGTGAGTTTTTTTGACCACTTTTAAAATTAAAATATTAAATAAATTTAGTTGTTATTTGTGATTTTAATTTTTTAATTTTTATATTTAAACGAGATGACAGTGGAGTTTTTTTATTAGAACTTAGGAGATTTCACTCAAGTTTTTTATCAGAACATTTCCCTCGAAGTTTACTTAAGAGCATTGGTTAAACAAATAAGCAAATAAATATGTAGTTATAAAAATTAACATAAGGAATATTGTAGCATGAAGATGTCTCAAAAGGAGGAATATTATGCCATGATTGAATCATAGAATTGAGGAGATGCAAAGAATGTGAAATTATGATTATAAAAATATCCATTTTGTTGATTTTGCATATATTTATGGCAATTTAGCACATGCATGTTTGTTGAACGGCGAGAATTAACGGTAGACGCTTATTTTTTCCGTTAAGGAATACTATATGTAAAACACTTAAACTTCTCTATACCTTCTAATCTTTTGTATTCAAATAAACTAGAATATAATATAATTTGTAAAAAAATTTAATGTAAATTTTTTAAAGGTTTGAACGTGATATTTATAATGTATAAATCTGATTGTAAAAAAGTTTTAACGTTTATAAGTTTTTTAGTTTATAAGAACAGTGATGTATAACAAAAGAATAAATGAAATAAAAACAATTGAAAAGTTATAATAAAATGAGTGATTTTTACTCTAAAAAATATGATTAAAAAAACTATGAATGATTGTTTGTATACACAATTAAAAATATTAAAATAAAACATGAGTAATTTTTGTTCTAAAAATATTATTAAAAAAAGGTGAGTGATTGTTTGTATATATTTTGTTTTGTTTTAAATATTTAATCTGATAAAATATTTTCTTCCTATAAAAAATAGAAAATTATTTTGCAAGGATTGATTTGAAATATATTTGTAAGGATTCATTTTTATAAGATCATTATTTCTATTTTTGTTTTACTTTTTTATCTTGAGTACTATTATTTATTTATTTATTTTTGACTAAATGAATGAACTATTATTTTTTATATTTTACGTTTTATGTCTCATTTCCACGTAAACTTTTGATAACTAATTCTTAGTTAGATGTGTTATGCCATGTGTGTTTTATTTTTATTTTTTTTATTTATAAATATTTTGATTTAATCATCTTTTTGGAGAGTGTATATAATGAACTAACTCAAAATATTATTTTTTACCACAAAAATACTGAATAATGTTATGAACGATAGTACATCACTACTTGATTTTGATTATTTTTACCATTAATTGAAACTATACTCTGATTTATCCTTAATCAAATCTATACCTTTAATATTTTGAAATGAATCTTTTTGTTTTCATGAACAATTTATATACAAAAATACTTTCTTTTGTATTAGAAGAATATAATATGTATCCGGACACTAATAAGAGAAAAATGAATATAAATTGTATATTACTTTGAAAATATTTAATGTATAAATTAATATTTTTATATATATATTTTTTAAATTCTTTGTTATTATTTACTTTTTTTTTTTGCAAAGACTTGCTAATTTAAATGATTGTGTTTCAATATTTTTTATTTTATTTTAATTTAAACTTCATTGGGTTGTTTATGCATAAGTTGTTGAAAAAACCCTTTCTTTTGCTCAACAATCCATGCCAATTACATGATGAATAACCAAAGGCGGAAGCGTACCTGTGGGAATTGCCATTGATGAAATCCTGGGATGATGATGATAGAGCCAATGGGTTGGGTGATCTTCCTCAGCAAAACACCCTGAAGATATTGCTCTCTTGATGGGGATAGAGAGAACCAGAGAGTTTTCTCCTTTTGGTTTGTGAAACTGAATAGCCTTATTGTGTTTGCCTTGGGGACCACTACCCCTATATATAACTATTATTAGTTATATCCCAAATTGCAGTATTTCTAATTCAGCCCCTCATTAAATTAGAAACTGCCTGGTATCTACACTATTAATTTTCATAACTATTATGCTCTTTAGCCATAAACTATTATATATTATTTGACCCCTAGTTTATTGGCTAATTATATAATGACCCTAACACACTTTATTAATTAATTACATATGTGACCCATAAATCTTACAATCTCCCACTGGTCACACATGTATCCTTAGGAGTGTGTTAGACTTTATGATGCCAAAAATGTCATTATAATTACCTTGAGCATAATTCAAATTGTCCTGTCCATTAATCATATCAGCACATGGAACCAAAGAGGCTTTCGTCATAATAAGCATAACTAAACCCGTCAATGATCACCCGTACTGACACAACTAAATGACATAGACCCATTATGAAAAGTGTAGCATGAAAATTACATGAAGTTGGTCAATGCATGTCAATTTTCAACTGGTCCTACTTTACCGAATGAGATCATACCATAACTTAAATGTACAAAGTAACCAAAAACTGAATACTTTAAACTTTATTTCTGATCAGAAAATCCAAATACAATGTATTTGTACTTTACAATTAAACATAGAACATAAATTACATAATGGACGAAACTCCCACTAAAATCAAGATTCCTCAAACTGTAGCACACCCATGTGAGCAGTATGCTCATGAAAGACCTTGGGTGGTAGACCTTTAGTGAGTGGATCCGCAATCATGGAGTTTGTCCTTAAGTGTTCTATGGATATCTGTCCACTTTGTACCTTCTCTTTAACAACTAGGAACTTAATGTCAATGTGCTTTGACTTGGTTGAACTCCTATTATTGTTAGAATACAGGACTGCTGAGCTATTGTCACAATACAACTTGAGTGGTCTTTCAATCCCTTCAACTATTTGCTGCCCCGCGACAAAATTTCTCAGCCAAATGCCCTGGTCAGATGCCTCATGAATTGCTACAAATTCTGCTACCATGGTTGATGAAGCAGTAAGACCTTGCTTGGCACTACGCCAAGAAACTGCTCCACCAGCTAACAGAAAGACATAGCCTGAAGTTGATCTTAAGCTGTCTTGGCATCCCGCAAAATCCAAGTCAGAGTACCCAGTGATCTCTAACTGGTCTGACCTCCTATATGTGAGCATGTAGTTTCTTGTTCTCTTCAAATATCTCATGACCCTCTTGGCTGCTTTCCAATGGTCAAGACCTGGATTGCTTAAATATCTGCCTAAAATCCCTACTATGAACGCTATGTCTGGACGCGTACATACTTGGGCATACATAAGACTCCCTACAGCTGAAGCATAAGGGATCTTTTGCATTTCTTGAATTTCCAAACTTCCCTTAGGGCACTGTTTGAGACTAAACTTGTCTCCCTTAGCAACTGGGGTGTCCCCTGGTTTGCAATCCTGTAACCCAAACCTTTTGAGAACCTTATCGATATAGCTCTTTTGTGACAATCCAAGAATACCTCGAGATCTGTCTCGGTGTATCTGAATTCCTAATACAAAAGAGGCGTCACCAAGATCTTTCATCTCAAAATGCTTTGATAGAAATTTCTTAGTTTCGTGCAACATGCCTATATCGTTAGTGGCAAGCAGTATGTCATCAACATACAAGACCAGGAAAATATGTCTGCTCCCACTGAACTTATGATACACACAATCATCAACTGTATTCATCTCAAAACCAAATGAGAGAATTACTTGATGAAATTTATGGTACCATTGACGAGAAGCTTGTTTTAGCCCATAAATGGATTTTCTTAGTTTGCACACCATATTCTTTGGGTCTCCCAACACAAAGTTTTCTGGCTGCACCATATAGATCGTCTCATCAATGTCGCCATTGAGAAAAGCTGTTTTTACATCCATTTGATGAAGCTCCAAATTAAAGTGAGCAACAAGAGCCATGATTATTCTTAAAGAGTCCTTCGATGAAACCGGAGAGAAAGTCTCTTTATAATCAATCCCTTCCTTTTGAGTATAACCCTTAGCTACAAGACGTGCCTTATATCTCTCCACATTACCATTGGAATCCCGCTTGGTTTTAAAAATCCATTTGCAACCAATGGGTTTCTTTCCTTCAGGTAATGGGATAAGTTCCCAAACTGAATTGTCTTGCATAGACTTATATTCCTCATTCATTGCTTCGATCCACTTATCTGAATGGGAATCTTGCATGGCTTGATGAAAGTTGACCGGGTCGTCTTCCGTCATGCCAATATTTTCCTCTACCTCATTGATAAATACTACATAATCATCCGAAATAGCATTTTTTTCTTTCTCTAGTGGATCTCCGTAATGGAGCTGGATCTTGAGGCACTTGTTCTTGAGGATCTTGAATTTGATCTGCATTTTGTTCTTCCTGAACAACCAGATCATCTTGAGTTTGTTCAATAATGGGAAAGTCAACTGGTGGAAGAATCAGTTCTGGAATTGTTACCGATTCTTCCTCAAAGACAAAATCTTTAACCTTAATCTTCCCCCCAAACTCAATATCCTCAAAGAACGTTGCTGTTCCCGTCTCAAAAATTGTTCTCAAATTAGGATCATAAAATTTATAGCCCCTTGATTTTTCTGAGTACCCTATAAAATAGCTGCTAATTGTTCGGGGTTCAAATTTCTTTTCATTCGGCCTATAAGGCCTTGCCTCAGCTGGACATCCCCAAACATGAAGGTGCTTCAGATTAGGCTTACGCCCAATCCAAAGCTCATAAGGTGTTTTAGCCGTTGCCTTAGTTGGTACTCTATTAAGAATGTATGCTGTTGTTTTTAATGCCTCTCCCCAGAGTGACTCTGGCAAGGTGGAATGACAAATCATACTCCTTACCATATTCTTAAGAGTCCTGTTTCGTCTTTCAGCTACACCATTCATGCTGGGTGACCCCGACATAGTGTATTGTGGGACGATTCCACATTCCTCTAGGTATTTGGCAAATGGTCTCGGACGTTGTTCACCTGAACCGTCATATCTGCCGTAGTATTCACCACCACGATCAGATTTGACCTTTTTAATTCTCTTATTAAGTTGATTCTTAACTTCTGCCTTAAAGGATTTAAACACGTCTATTGATTGGGACTTTTCGTGAATTAGGTAAAGGTAGACATATCTAGAATAATCGTCTATGAATGATATAAAATATTGTTGACCATTCCAAGAAGGAGTTGGAAATGGCCCACAGATGTCCGTATGTATCAATTCTAAGACGTCTGTAGCTCTATATGCGCCTAATTTCTTATCTTTAGTCTGTTTTCCTTTAATGCATGCTACACAAACGTTAAAGTCTGTGAAGTCAATGGAATCTAAAATTCCATCTGACACAAGTCGTTCAACTCTATTTTTAGAGATGTGACCTAGACGCTTGTGCCAAAGCACCCCTGAATTGAAATTGTCAATTTTCCGCTTAGTACCACGTGATTCCACATTCAAGGTTTCATTATAGTTAGCCACAGTTTCCAACAAATAAAGATTATCATAACCAGAAAGTAAACCGGTTCCAACAACATTCGAATTTAAAGACAAAGTAAATTCTTTATTCCCGAATGAACAATAATATCCTGATTTGTCCAAATAAGAAATAGAGATCAAATTCCGTCTAAATGACGGTACAACAAAAGTGTCTTTTAAATCCAAATAATGACCGGAACTTAATAATAATCTAAATTTTCCTATGGCTTCAACTTCTACCTTCTTCCCATCTCCTACATAGATGCATCTTTCAGTATCACTAGGCTTTCGGAAGTTCAGGCAACCCTGCATTGAAACACTGATGTTAGTAGTTGCACCAGAGTCTAACCACCAAGTGTTTCCAGGTACTGAAGCTAAATTAACCTCAGAACAGACCAAAGACAGAATCATACCTTTCTTAACACGCCAAGCGTGATATTTGGCACAATCCTTCTTCACGTGTCCAGAACTCCTGCAGAAGAAGCAGTTGTTATCCTTAGTCTGCTTCTTTTGTTCTGGACCCTTAGCAGCAGCTTTGTTCTTGGGCTCCTCAATTCTTTTCCTTTTGCCCTTGTCTTTAGAGATGCTAGTAAAGTGAGCACTTTCAGTCCTATCTTGCTTCAGCCTGTCCTCTTCTTGCACACATAATGAAATGAGCTCATTAAGAGTCCATTTCTCCTTTTGACAATTATAAGTCACCTTAAACTGACTGAATTGCGAAGGAAGAGACAGCAATACTAAATGAATGAGTAAGTCATCTGACAACTCAAGCTTTAGACCTTTAAGCTTAGAAGCAATGTTGGACATCATCATAATGTGCTCTCTTATATTTCCCTTGCCTTGATACTTCATGGAAATTAAATTCTGAAGCAAAGAACTTGTTTCAGCCTTATCACTTTTTACAAAGCGTTTTTCCATCTCAACAA